>NC_064931.1:544058875-544359048 GCF_023897955.1 Schistocerca gregaria
AGTTCTCTAGTGTGAATGCATTATGCTGTTGTGTCTGTATCCAGTTGAGATATTTGAAGTGTTTGATGAATAGTATATGTGTTGTATTTCGGAGACATATTTCTTCATGCGCGGTTATCTTCTTTCTTGATTCTTCATGTCATTTGCCTTAGTAGTATGTAAAATGAGTGTAATTGAGTTTTGAGTTTCATATGTAGAGTTATGTAGAGTTCCGATCTGATCTGTTTGTGTGAGTGGGTTTGTTGTATAGCATATATAGTGTTTTGTAGAGACATATTTCTTCATGAGACAAAATCTTCTTTCTTGATTCTTCATGTAGTTTTAAGGTAAGTGGTTTGATATGTGGTGTGTGATATTGAAAAGGTGTTGCTTTGCAGTGATCTGTTGAGAAATATACGAGTATATATGGAGGATATGTGGTATAGATGGTTCTGCCATTTTTACATCATACATAGACTTCTATATGTATCTGGAGATTTAGAGTTGGATTTACTCAGTCATTGAAATTTCTTGATAATTAACAGCTTGCACACTTGCTTCTGGAAACATGCTAGCGATGTATTTTCTCCACATAGAGAATTTTCAGTCACACTTGTATACTGACGTAATAGGAATACAGACTATTAGATTAGATTAGATTAGATTAATACTTGTTCCAGTAATCATGAATATGATACTCTGTAATGATGTGGAACGTGCCAGGTTAATGCAAGATGCCTGTACAAGGTATTACATTACACAAAATATTGCATCACACTAATGCTTAAATTAGCTTTTTTTTCCCTCCCTTATTTTATATCTAAAAATTCAGCCAGTGAATAGAAGGAATGGTCATCTAGAAATTCTTTTAATTTATTTTTAAATGTTGGTTGACTATCTGTCAGGCTTTTGATGCTGTTTGGTAGCTGACTAAAGACTTTTGTGGCAGCATAATTAACCCCTTTCTGTGCCAAAGTCAGATTTAAGCCTGCATAGTGAAGATCATCCTTTCTCCTGGTGTTATAGCTATGCACACTGCTATTACTTTTGAACTGGGCTTGGATGTTCAGGTTTATTAGCAGTTTTCCCATTTTGATTTGTATACCAATATATGCCAGAATTGTATACATCATAATTGGAAGTACGTTTCAGTGCCGAGGTGGCCGATACTTTAATCCATCCATGAAGTTAGCATATAATGAGCTATATTAGTCATGTTTTATTAGTAATATCTTCCCATCTTGTTCAGTTACTTACTTTATTACTAGCAGTATGCTATTGCATATGTCAGTTCGTCTCTACATAAATTCACGTTCTCTCAATGAGAGACCACTCAGTGGTAGGGGTCATCACCTGATATGTACCAATTTTATGATGCAGGTAATGGCTTTTTAGGTCTCAGTGACAGTAAAATATCCTCCATTGCATGTTTTGTGTCAGTCTACTGAAGTGTGTTTGGATGCTTGTTTGTGTTGTATAGAGACATTGTTTGTGAAAGTTCATCTTCTCTCTTCATGTTTGGAAAACTTCTATCTTGATTCTTCATGTAATTTTATTTTTGGTGTTTTTAATTTTGTATTGTGTAAATACCGTGTAAAAGAGTTCTGTAGTATGAATGCATTGTGTTGCTGTGTTTTGTGTCCAGTTGAGATATGTGAAAAGTGTTTGATGATTAGTATTAATGTTGTATTTCGAGGCATATTTCTTCATGTGCGGTTCTCTTCTCTCTTCATTATTAATGTCATTTGTCTAAGTAGTATGTAAAATGAGTGTAATTGAGTTTTGAGTCTCATATGTAGAGTGATGTAGAGTTCTGATCTGATCTGTTTGTGTGAGTGGGTTTGTTGTATAGCATATATAGTGTTTTGTAGAGACATATTTTGTCATGAGATAAAATCTTTTTTCTAGATTCTTCATTTAATTTAAAGGTAAGTGGTTTGATATGTGGAGTGTTAATGTTGAAAAGGTGTTGTAATGCAGTTATCTGTTGAGAAAAATATGAGTAAATATGGAGGATATGTGGTATAGATTGTTCAGCCATTTTTACATCGTACATAGACTTCTATATGTATCTGGATATTTAGAGTTGGATTTACTCTGTCATTGAACTTGTTCGATAATTAACAGCTTGCACATTTGTGTCTGGGAACATGGTAGCAAAGTATTTTCTCCACATAGAGAGTTTTCTATCACACTTGTATACTGACGTAATAGGAATTCATATATTCAGTTTATTAGGTCTTTTCCCATTTTCATTTCTATACCAATATATGCTAGAATTTTATACATCATAAATGGTAATCCGTTTCAATGCCGAGGAGTCCGATACTTTAATCGATCCATGAACTTAGCATAATATGAGCTATATTAGTCATGTTTTATTAGTAATATCTTCTCATCTGGTTGATTTACTTACTTTATAACTCGCAGTATGCTTTTGAATATGTCAGTTACTCTCTACATAAATTCATGTTCTCTCAATGAGAGACCACTCTGTGGTAGGTGTCATCACCTAATATGTATCAATTTTATGATGCAGGTAATGGCTTTGTAGGTCTCAGTGACCGTCACGTATCCTCCATTGCGTGTTTTGTGTCAGTCTACTGAAGTGTGTTTGGATGCTTGTTTGTGTTGTATAGAGACATTGTTTGTGAAAGTTCATCTTCTCTCTTCATGTTTGGAAAACTTCTATCTTGATTCTTCATGTAATTTTATTTTTGGTGTTTTTAATTTTGTATTGTGTAAATACCGTGTAAAAGAGTTCTGTAGTATGAATGCATTGTGTTGCTGTGTTTTGTGTCCAGTTGAGATATGTGAAAAGTGTTTGATGATTAGTATTAATGTTGTATTTCGAGGCATATTTCTTCATGTGCGGTTCTCTTCTCTCTTCATTATTAATGTCATTTGTCTAAGTAGTATGTAAAATGAGTGTAATTGAGTTTTGAGTTTCATATGTAGAGTGATGTAGAGTTCTGTTATGATCTGTTTGTGTGAGTGGGTTTGTTGTATAGCATATATAGTGTTTTGTAGTGACATATTTCTTCATGAGACAAAATCTTCTTTCTTGATTCTTCATGTAGTTTTAAGGTAAGTGGTTTGATATGTGGAGTGTGATGTTGAAAAGGTGTTGCATTGCAGTGATCTGTTGAAAAATATACGAGTATATATGGAGGATATGTGGTATAGATGGTTCTGCCATTTTTACATCGTACATAGACTTCTATATGTATCTGGAGATTTAGAGTTGGATTTACTCAGTCATTGAAATTTCTTGATAATTAACAGCTTGCACACTTGCTTCTGGAAACATGCTAACAATGTATTTTCTCCACATAGAGAATTTTCAGTCACACTTGTATACTGACGTAATAGGAATACAGATGATTAGATTAGATTAGATTAGATTAATACTTGTTCCAGTAATCATGAATATGACACTTTGTAATGATGTGGAACGTGCCAGGTTAATGCAAGATGCCTGTACAAGGTATTACATTACACAAAATATTGCATGACACTAATGCTTAAGTTAGCTTTTTTTCCCCTCCCGTAATTTACATCTAAAAATTCAGCCAATGAATAGAAGGAATGGTCATCTAGAAATTCTTTTAATTTATTTTTAAATGTTGGTTGACTATCTGTCAGGCTTTTGATGCTGTTTGGTAGCTGACTAAAGACTTTTATGGCAGCATAATTAACCCCTTTCTGTGCCAAAGTCAGATTTAAGAACGCATAGTGAAGATCATCCTTTCTCCTGGTGTTATAGCTATGCACACTGCTATTACTTTTGAACTGGGCTTGGATGTTCAGGTTTATTACCACTTTTCCCATTTTGATTTGTATACCAATATATGCCAGAATTGTATACATCATAATTGGAAGTACGTGTCAGTGCCGAGGTGGCCGATACTTTAATCCATCCATGAAGTTAGCATATAATGAGCTATATTAGTCATGTTTTATTAGTAATATCTTCTCATCTGGTTGAGTTACTTACTTTATTACTCGCAGTATGCTATTGAATATGTCAGTTACTCTCTACATAAATTCATGTTCTCTCAATGAGAGACCACTCTGTGGTAGGTGTCATCACCTAATATGTATCAATTTTATGATGCAGGTAATGGCTTTGTAGGTCTCAGTGACCGTCACATATCCTCCATTGCATGTTTTGTGTCAGTCTACTGAAGTGTGTTTAGATGCTTGTTTGTGTTGTATAGAGACATTGTTTGTGAAAGTTCATCTTCTCTCTTCATGTTTGGAAATGTTCTTTCTTGCTTCTTTATGTAATTTCATTCTTGGAGTTTTTAATTTTGTATTGTGTAATTACTGTGTAAGAGAGTTCTCTAGTGTGAATGCATTGTGCAGTTGTGTCTGTATCCAGTTGAGATATTTGAAGTGTTTGATGAATAGTATAAGTGTTTTATTTTGGAGACATATTTCTTCATGCGCGGTTGTCTTCTTTCTTGGTTCTTCATGTCGATTGCCTGAGCAGTATGTAAAATGAATGTAATTGGGTTTTGAGTTTCATATTTAGAGTGATGTAGAGTTCTGTTTTGATCTGTTTGTGTGAGTGGGTTTGTTGTATAGCATATATAGTGTTTTGTAGAGACATATTTCTTCATGAGACAGAATCTTCTTTCTTGATTCTTCATGTAGTTTTAAGGTAAGTGGTTTGATATGTGGAGTGTGAATGTTGAAAAGGTGTTGCATTGCAGTGATCTGTTGAGAAATATACGAGTATATATGGAGGATATGTGGTATAGATAGTTCTGCCATTTTTACATCGTACATAGACTTCTAAATGTATCTGGAGATTTAGAGTTGGATTTACTCAGTCATTGAAATTTCTTGATAATTAACAGCTTGCACACTTGCTTCTGGAAACATGCTAACAATTTATTTTCTCCACATAGAGAATTTTCAGTCACACTTGTATACTGACGTAATAGGAATACAGATGATTAGATTAGATTAGATTAGATTAATAGTTGTTCCAGTAATCATGAATATGATACTCTATAATGATGTGGAACGTGCCAGGTTAATGCAAGATGCCTGTACAAGGTATTACATTACACAAAATATTGCATGACACTAATGCTTAAATTAGCTTTTTTTCCCCTCCCTTAATTTATATCTAAAAATTCAGCCAGTGAAAAGAAGGAATGGTCATCTAGAAATTCTTTTAATTTATTTTTAAATGTTGGTTGACTATCTGTCAGGCTTTTGATGCTGTTTGGTAGCTGACTAAAGACTTTTATGGCAGGATAATTAACCCCTTTCTGTGCCAAAGTCAGATTTAAGAACGCATAGTGAAGATCATCCTTTCTCCTGGTGTTATAGCTATGCACACTGCTATTACTTTTGAACTGGGCTGTGATGTTCAGGTTTATTACGAATTTTCCCATTTTGATTTGTATCCCAATATATGCCAGAATTGTATACATCATAAATGGTAATACGTTTCAGTGCCGAGGTGGCCGATACTTTAATCCATCCATGAACTTAGCATACAATGAGCTATATTAGTCATGTTTTATTAGTAATATCTTCCCATCTTGTTCAGTTACTTACTTTATTACTCGCAGTATGCTATTGCATATGTCAGTTCGTCTCTACATAAATTAACGTTCTCTCAATGAGAGACCACTCAGTGGTAGGTGTCATCACCTGATATGTACCAATTTTATGATGCAGGTAATGGCTTTTTAGGTCTCAGTGACCGTCACGTATCCTCCATTGCGTGATTTGTGTCAGTCTACTGAAGTGTGTTTGGATGGTTGTTTGTGTTGTATAGAGACATTGTTTGTGAAAGTTCATCTTCTCTCTTCATGTTTGGAAAACTTCTTTCTTGATTCTTCATGTAATTTTATTTTTGGTGTTTTTAATTTTATATTGTGTAAATACTGTGTAAAAGAGTTCTGTAGTATGAATGCATTGTGTTGCTGTGTTTTGTGTCCAGTTGAGATATGTGAAAAGTGTTTGATGATTAGTATTAATGTTGTATTTCGAGACATATTTCTTCATGTGCGGTTCTCTTCTCTCTTCATTATTAATGTCATTTGTCTAAGTAGTATGTAAAATGAGTGTAATTGAGTTTTGAGTTTCATATGTAGAGTGACGTACAGTTCTGATCTGATCTGTTTGTGTGAGTGGTTTTGTTGTATAGCATATATAGTGTTTTGTAGAGACATATTTTGTCATGAGACTAAATCTTTTTTCTAGATTCTTCATTTAATTTTAAGGTAAGTGGTTTGATATGTGGAGTGTGAATGTTTAAAAGGTGTTGTATTGCAGTTATCTGTTGAGAAATATATGAGTATATATGGAGGATATGTGGTATAGATTGTTCTGCCATTTTTACATCGTACATAGACTTCTATATGTATCTGGAGATTTAGAGTTGGATTTACTCAGTCATTGAACTTGTTCGATAATTAACAGCTTGCACAATTGTGTCTGGAAACATGGTAGCAAAGTATTTTCTCCACATAGAGAGTTTTCTGTCACACTTGTATACTGACGTAATAGGAATTCATATATTCAGGTTTATTAGCTCTTTTCCCATTTTCATTTGTATACCAATATACGCTAGAATTGTATGCATCATAAATGGTAATCCGTTTCAATGCCGAGGAGTCCGATACTTTAATCGATCCATGAACTTAGCATAATATGAGCTATATTAGTCATGTTTTATTAGTAATATCTTCTCATCTGGTTGAGTTACTTACTGTATTATTCACAGTATGCTATTGCATATGTCAGTTACTCTCTACATAATTTCACATTCTCTCAATGTGAGACCACTCAGTGGCAGGTGTCATCACCTAATATGTATCAATTTTTTGATGCAGGTAATGGCTTTGTAGGTCTCAGTGACCGTCACATATCCTCCATTGCATGTTTTGTGTCAGTCTACTGAAGTGTGTTTGGATGCTTGTTTGTGTTGTGTAGAGACATTGTTTGTGAAAGTTCATCTTCTCTCTTCATGTTTGGAAATCTTCTTTCTTGATTCTTCATGTAATTTCATTCTTGGAGTTTTTAATTTTGTATTGTGTAATTACTGTGTAAGAGAGTTCTCTAGTGTGAATGCATTGTGCTGTTGTGTCTGTATCCAGTTGAGATATTTGAAGTGTTTGATGAATAGTATAAGTGTTGTACTTCGGAGACATATTTCTTCATGCGCGGTTGTCTTCTTTCTTGGTTCTTCATGTCATTTGCCTGAGCAGTATGTAAAATGAATTTAATTGGGTTTTGAGTTTCATATGTAGAGTGATGTAGAGTTCTGTTATGATCTGTTTGTGTGAGTGGGTTTGTTGTATAGCATATATAGTGTTTTGTAGAGACATATTTCTTCATGAGACAAAATCTTCTTTCTTGATTCTTCATGTAGTTTTAAGGTAAGTGGTTTGATATGTGGAGTGTGAATGTCGAAAAGGTGTTGCATTGCAGTGATCTGTTGAGAAATATACGAGTATATATGGAGGATATGTGGTACAGATGGTTCTGCCACTTTTACATCGTACATAGACTTCTATATGTATCTGGAGATTTAGAGTTGGATTTACTCAGTCATTGAAATTTCTTGATAATTAACAGCTTGCACACTTGCTTCTGGAAACATGGTAACAATTATTTTCTCCACATAGAGAATTTTCAGTCACACTTGTATACTGACGTAATAGGAATACAGATGATTAGATTAGTTTAGATTAGATTAATACTTGTTCCAGTAATCATGAATATGATACTCTGTAATGATGTGGAACTTGCCAGGTTAATGCAAGATGCCTGTACAAGGTATTACATTACACAAAATATTGCATGACACTAATGCTTAAATTAGCTTCTTTTCCCCTCCCTTAAATTATATCTAAAAATTCAGCCAGTGAATAGAAGGAATGGTCATTTATTTTTAAATGTTGGTTGACTATCTGTCAGGCTTTTGATGCTGTTTGGTAGCTGACTAAAGACTTTTGTGGCAGCATAATTTACCCCTTTCTGTGCCAAAGTCAGATTTAAGCCTGCATAGTGAAGATCATCATTTCTCCTGGTGTTATAGCTATGCACACTGCTATTACTTTTGAACTGGGCTTGGATGTTCAGGTTTATTACCACTTTTCCCATTTTGATTTGTATACCAATATATGCCAGAATTGTATACATCATAATTGGAAGTACGTTTCAGTGCCGAGGTGGCCGATACTTTAATCCATCCATGAACTTAGCATATAATGAGCTATATTAGTCATGTTTTATTAGTAATATCTTCTCATCTGGTTGAGTTACTTACTGTATTACTCACAGTATGCTATTGCATATGTCAGTTACTCTCTACATAATTTCACATTCTCTCAATGTGAGACCACTTAGTGGCAGGTGTCATCACCTAATATGGATCAATTTTTTGATGCGGGTAATGGCTTTTTAGGTCTCAGTGACCATCACATATCCTCCAGTGCATGTTTTGTGTCAGTCTACTGAAGTGTGTTTGGATGCTTGTTTGTGTTGTAAAGATATTGTTTGTGAAAGTTCATCTTCCCTCTTCATGTTTGGAAATCTTCTTTCTTGATTCTTCATGTAATTTCATTCTTGGAGTTTTTAATTTTGTATTGTGTAATTACTGTGTAAGAGAGTTCTCTAGTGTGAATGCATTGTGCAGTTGTGTCTGTATCCAATTGAGATATTTGAAGTGTTTGATGAATAGTATAAGTGTTTTATTTTGGAGACATATTTCTTCATGCGCGGTTGTCTTCTTTCTTGGTTCTTCATGTCGATTGCCTGAGTAGTATGTAAAATGAATGTAATTGGGTTTTGAGTTTCATATTTAGAGTGATGTAGAGTTCTGTTTTGATCTGTTTGTGTGAGTGGGTTTGTTGTATAGCATATATAGTGTTTTGTAGAGACATATTTTGTCATGAGACAGAATCTTCTTTCTTGATTCTTCATGTAGTTTTAAGGTAAGTGGTTTGATATGTGGAGTGTGAATGTTGAAAAGGTGTTGCATTGCAGTGATCTGTTGAGAAATATACGAGTATATATGGAGGATATGTGGTATAGATGGTTCTGCCATTTTTACATCGTACATAGACTTCTATATGTATCTGGAGATTTAGAGTTGGATTTACTCAGTCATTGAAATTTCTTGATAATTAACAGCTTGCACACTTGCTTCTGGAAACATGCTAACAATTTATTTTCTCCACATAGAGAATTTTCAGTCACACTTGTATACTGAAGTAATAGGAATACAGATGATTAGATTAGATTAGATTAGATTAATAGTTGTTCCAGTAATCATGAATATGATACTCTGTAATGATGTAGAACGTGCCAGGTTAATGCAAGATGCCTGTACAAGGTATTACATTACACAAAATATTGCATGACACTAATGCTTATATTAGCTTCTTTTTCCCTCCCTTAATTTATATCTAAAAATTCAGCCAGTGAATAGAAGGAATGGTCATCTAGAAATTCTTTTAATTTATTTTTGAATGTTGGTTGACTATCTGTCAGGCTTTTGATGCTGTTTGGTAGCTGACTAAAGACTTTTGTGGCAGCATAATTAACCCCTTTCTGTGCCAAAGTCAGATTAAGATCATCCTTTCTCCTGGTGTTATAGCTATGCACACTGCTATTACTTTTGAACTGGGCTTGGATGTTCAGGTTTATTACCACTTTTCCCATTTTGATTTGTATACCAGTATATGCCAGAATTGTATACATCATAATTGGAAGTACGTTTCAGTGCCGAGGTGGCCGATACTTTAATCCATCCATGAACTTAGCGTATAATGAGCTATATTAGTCATGTTTTATTAGTAATATTTTCCCATCTTGTTCAGTTACTTACTTTATTACTCGCAGTATGCTATTGCATATGTCAGTTCGTCTCTACATAAATTCACGTTCTCTCAATGAGGGATCACTCAGTGGTAGGTGTCATCACCTGATATGTACCAATTTTATGATGCAGGTAATGGCTTTTTAGGTCTCAGTGACAGTAAAATATCCTCCATTGCATGTTTTGTGTCAGTCTACTGAAGTGTGTTTGGATGCTTGTTTGTGTTCTATAGAGACATTGTTTGTGAAAGTTCATCTTCTCTCTTCATGTTTGGAAAACTTCTATCTTGATTCTTCATGTAATTTTATTTTTGGTGTTTTTAATTTTGTATTGTGTAAATACTGTGTAAAAGAGTTCTGTAGTATGAATGCATTGTGTTGCTGTGTTTTGTGTCCAGTTGAGATATGTGAAAAGTGTTTGATGATTAGTATTAATGTTGTATTTCGAGGCATATTTCTTCATGTGCGGTTCTCTTCTCTCTTCATTATTAATGTCATTTGTCTAAGTAGTATGTAAAATGAGTGTAATTGAGTTTTGAGTTTCATATGTAGAGTGATGTAGAGTTCTGATCTGATCTGTTTGTGTGAGTGGGTTTGTTGTATAGCATATATAGTGTTTTGTAGAGACATATTTTGTCATGAGACTAAATCTTTTTTCTAGATTCTTCATTTAATTTTGAGGTAAGTGGTTTGATATGTGGAGTGTGAATGTTTAAAAGGTGTTGTATTGCAGTTATCTGTTGAGAAATATATGAGTATATATGGAGGATATGTGGTATAGATTGTTCTGCCATTTTTACATCGTACATAGACTTCTATATGTATCTGGAGATTTAGAGTTGGATTTACTCAGTCATTGAACTTGTTCGATAATTAACAGCTTGCACAATTGTGTCTGTAAACATGGTAGCAAAGTATTTTCTCCACATAGAGAGTTTTCTGTCACACTTGTATACTGACGTAATAGGAATTCATATATTCAGGTTTATTAGCTCTTTTCCCATTTTCATTTCTATACCAATATACGCTAGAATTGTATGCATCATAAATGGTAATCCGTTTCAATGCCGAGGAGTCCGATACTTTAATCGATCCATGAACTTAGCATAATATGAGCTATATTAGTCATGTTTTATTAGTAATATCTTCTCATCTGGTTGAGTTACTTACTGTATTATTCACAGTATGCTATTGCATATGTCAGTTACTCTCTACATAATTTCACATTCTCTCAATGTGAGACCACTCAGTGGCAGGTGTCATCACCTAATATGTATCAATTTTTTGATGCAGGTAATGGCTTTGTAGGTCTCAGTGACCGTCACATATCCTCCATTGCATGTTTTGTGTCAGTCTACTGAAGTGTGTTTGGATGCTTGTTTGTGTTGTGTAGAGACATTGTTTGTGAAAGTTCATCTTCTCTCTTCATGTTTGGAAATCTTCTTTCTTGATTCTTCATGTAATTTCATTCTTGGAGTTTTTAATTTTGTATTGTGTAATTACTGTGTAAGAGAGTTCTCTAGTGTGAATGCATTGTGCTGTTGTGTCTGTATCCAGTTGAGATATTTGAAGTGTTTGATGAATAGTATAAGTGTTGTACTTCGGAGACATATTTCTTCATGCGCGGTTGTCTTCTTTCTTGGTTCTTCATGTCATTTGCCTGAGCAGTATGTAAAATGAATTTAATTGGGTTTTGAGTTTCATATGTAGAGTGATGTAGAGTTCTGTTATGATCTGTTTGTGTGAGTGGGTTTGTTGTATAGCATATATAGTGTTTTGTAGAGACATATTTCTTCGTGAGACAAAATCTTCTTTCTTGATTCTTCATGTAGTTTTAAGGTAAGTGGTTTGATATGTGGAGTGTGAATGTCGAAAAGGTGTTGCATTGCAGTGATCTGTTGAGAAATATACGAGTATATATGGAGGATATGTGGTACAGATGGTTCTGCCACTTTTACATCGTACATAGACTTCTATATGTATCTGGAGATTTAGAGTTGGATTTACTCAGTCATTGAAATTTCTTGATAATTAACAGCTTGGACACTTGCTTCTGGAAACATGGTAACAATTATTTTCTCCACATAGAGAATTTTCAGTCACACTTGTATACTGACGTAATAGGAATACAGATGATTAGATTAGTTTAGATTAGATTAATACTTGTTCCAGTAATCATGAATATGATACTCTGTAATGATGTGGAACGTGCCAGGTTAATGCAAGATGCCTGTACAAGGTATTACATTACACAAAATATTGCATGACACTAATGCTTAAATTAGCTTCTTTTCCCCTCCCTTAATTTATATCTAATAATTCAGCCAGTGAATAGAAGGAATGGTCATTTATTTTTAAATGTTGGTTGACTATCTGTCAGGCTTTTGATGCTGTTTGGTAGCTGAATAAAGACTTTTGTGGCAGCATAATTTACCCCTTTCTGTGCCAAAGTCAGATTTAAGCCTGCATAGTGAAGATCATCCTTTCTCCTGGTGTTATAGCTATGCACACTGCTATTACTTTTGAACTGGGCTTGGATGTTCAGGTTTATTACCACTTTTCCCATTTTGATTTGTATACCAATATATGCCAGAATTGTATACATAATAATTGGAAGTACGTTTCAGTGCCGAGGTGGCCGATACTTTAATCCATCCATGAACTTAGCATATAATGAGCTATATTAGTCATGTTTTATTAGTAATATCTTCTCATCTGGTTGAGTTACTTACTGTATTACTCACAGTATGCTATTGCATATGTCAGTTACTCTCTACATAATTTCACATTCTCTCAATGTGAGACCACTCAGTGGCAGGTGTCATCACCTAATATGTATCAATTTTTTGATGCAGGTAATGGCTTTTTAGGTCTCAGTGACCGTCACATATCCCCCATTGCATGTTTTGTGTCAGTCTACTGAAGTGTGTTTGGATGCTTGTTTGTGTTGTAAAGATATTGTTTGTGAAAGTTCATCTTCCCTCTTCATGTTTGGAAAACTTCTTTCTTGATTCTTCATGTAATTTTATTTTTGATGTTTTTAATTTTATATCGTGTACTTACTGTGTAAGAGAGTTCTCTAGTGTGAATGCATTGTGTTGTTGTGTCTGTGTCCAGTTGAGATATTTGAAGTGTTTGATGAATACTATAAGTGTTGTATTTCGGAGACATATTTCTTCATGAGCGGTTGACTTCTCTCTTGATTCTTCCTGTCATTTGCCTGAGTAGTATGTAAAATGAGTGTAATTGGGTTTAGAGTTTCATGTGTAGAGTGATGTAGAGTTCTGTTCTGATCTGTTTGTGTGAGTGGGTTTGTTGTATAGCATATATAGTGTTTTGTAGAGACATATTTTGTCATGAGACAAAATCTTCTTTCTAGATTCTTCATTTAATTTTAAGATAAGTGGTTTGATATGTGGAGTGTGAATGTTGGAAAGGTGTTGTAATGCAGTTATCTATTGAGAAATATTTGAGTATGTATGGAGGATATGTGGTATAGATTGTTCAGCCATTTTTACATCGTACATAGACTTCTATATGTATCTGGAGATTTAGAGTTGGATTTACTCAGTCATTGAACATTCTCGATAATTAACAGCTTGCACATTTGTGTCTAGAAACATGGTAGCAACGTATTTTCTCCACATAGAGAGTTTTCTGTCACACTTGTATACTGACATAATAGGAATTCATATGTTCAGGTTTATTAGGACTTTTCCCATTTTCATTTGTATACCAATATATGCTAGAATTGTATACATCATAAATGGTAATACGTTTCAATGCCGAGGCCGAGGTGTCCGATACTTTAATTGATCCATGAACTTAGCATATAACGAGCTATATTAGTCATGTTTTATTAGTAATATCTTCTCATCTGGTTGAGTTACTTACTTTATTACTCGCAGTATGCTATTGAATATGTCAGTTACTCTCTACATAAATTCATGTTCTCTCAATGCGAGACCACTCTGTGGTAGGTGTCATCACATAATATGTATCAATTTTATGATGCAGGTAATGGCTTTGTAGGTCTCAGTGACCGTCACATATCCTCCATTGCATGTTTTGTGTCAGTCTACTGAAGTGTGTTTGGATGCTTGTTTGTGTTGTGTAGAGACATTGTTTGTGAAAGTTCATCTTCTCTCTTCATGTTTGGAAATCTTCTTTCTTGATTCTTCATGTAATTTCATTCTTGGTGTTTTTAATTTTGTATTGTGTAATTACTGTGTAAGAGAGTTCTCTAGTGTGAATGCATTGTGCAGTTGTGTCTGTATCCAGTTGAGATATTTGAAGTGTTTGATGAATAGTATAAGTGTTTTATTTTGGAGACATATTTCTTCATGCGCGGTTGTCTTCTTTCTTGGTTCTTCATGTCGATTGCCTGAGTAGTATGTAAAATGAATGTAATTGGGTTTTGAGTTTCATATTTAGAGTGATGTAGAGTTCTGTTTTGATCTGTTTGTGTGAGTGGGTTTGTTGTATAGCATATATAGTGTTTTGTAGAGACATATTTCTTCATGAGACAGAATCTTCTTTCTTGATTCTTCATGTAGTTTTAAGGTAAGTGGTTTGATATGTGGAGTGTGAATGTTGAAAAGGTGTTGCATTCAGTGATATGTTGAGAAATATACGAGTATATATGGAGGATATGTGGTATAGATGGTTCTGCCATTTTTACATCGTACATAGACTTCTATATGTATCTGGAGATTTAGAGTTGGATTTACTCAGTCATTGAAATTTCTTGATAATTAACAGCTTGCACACTTGCTTCTGGAAACATGCTAACAATTTATTTTCTCCACATAGAGAATTTTCAGTCACACTTGTATACTGAAGTAATAGGAATACAGATGATTAGATTAGATTAGATTAGATTAATAGTTGTTCCAGTAATCATGAATATGATACTCTGTAATGATGTGGAACGTGCCAGGTTAATGCAAGATGCCTGTACAAGGTATTACATTACACAAAATATTGCATGACACTAATGCTTAAATTAGCTTTTTTTTCCCCTCCCTTAATTTATATCTAAAAATTCAGCCAGTGAATAGAAGGAATGGTCATCTAGAAATTCTTTTAATTTATTTTTAAATGTTGGTTGACTATCTGTCAGGCTTTTGATGCTGTTTGGTAGCTGACTAAAGACTTTTGTGGCAGCATAATTAACCCCTTTCTGTGCCAAAGTCAGATTAAGATCATCCTTTCTCCTGGTGTTATAGCTATGCACACTGCTATTACTTTTGAACTGGGCTGGGATGTTCAGGTTTATTACGACTTTTCCCATTTTTATTTGTATACCAATATATGCCAGAATTGTATACATCATAAATGGTAATACGTTTCAGTGCCGAGGTGGCCGATACTTTAATCCATCCATGAAGTTAGCATATAATGAGCTATATTAGTCATGTTTTATTAGTAATATCTTCCCATCTTGTTCAGTTACTTACTTTATTACTCGCAGTATGCTATTGCATATGTCAGTTACTCTCTACATAAATTCACGTTCTCTCAATGAGAGACCACTCAGTGGTAGGTGTCATCACCTGATATGTAGCAATTTTATGATGCAGGTAATGGCTTTGTAGGTCTCAGTGACCGTCACGTATCCTCCATTGCGTGTCTTGTGTCAGTCTACTGAAATGTGTTTGGATGCTTGTTTGTGTTCTATAGAGACATTGTTTGTGAAAGTTCATCTTCTCTCTTCATGTTTGGAAAACTTCTATCTTGATTCTTCATGTAATTTTATTTTTGGTGTTTTTAATTTTGTATTGTGTAAATACTGTGTAAAAGAGTTCTGTAGTATGAATGCATTGTGTTGCTGTGTTTTGTGTCCAGTTGAGATATGTGAAAAGTGTTTGATGATTAGTATTAATGTTGTATTTCGAGGCATATTTCTTCATGTGCGGTTCTCTTCCTCTTCATTATTAATGTCATTTGTCTAAGTAGTATGTAAAATGAGTGTAATTGAGTTTTGAGTTTCATATGTAGAGTGATGTAGAGTTCTGATCTGATCTGTTTGTGTGAGTGGGTTTGTTGTATAGCATATATAGTGTTTTGTAGAGACATATTTTGTCATGAGACTAAATCTTTTTTCTAGATTCTTCATTTAATTTTGAGGTAAGTGGTTTGATATGTGGAGTGTGAATGTTTAAAAGGTGTTGTATTGCAGTTATCTGTTGAGAAATATATGAGTATATATGGAGGATATGTGGTATAGATTGTTCTGCCATTTTTACATCGTACATAGACTTCTATATGTATCTGGAGATTTAGAGTTGGATTTACTCAGTCATTGAACTTGTTCGATAATTAACAGCTTGCACAATTGTGTCTGTAAACATGGTAGCAAAGTATTTTCTCCACATAGAGAGTTTTCTGTCACACTTGTATACTGACGTAATAGGAATTCATATATTCAGGTTTATTAGCTCTTTTCCCATTTTCATTTCTATACCAATATACGCTAGAATTGTATGCATCATAAATGGTAATCCATTTCAATGCCGAGGAGTCCGATACTTTAATCGATCCATGAACTTAGCGTAATATGAGCTATATTAGTCATGTTTTATTAGTAATATCTTCTCATCTGGTTGAGTTACTTACTGTATTACTCGCAGTATGCTATTGCATATGTCAGTTACTCTCTACATAATTTCACATTCTCTCAATGTGAGACCACTCAGTGGCAGGTGTCATCACCTAATATGTATCAATTTTTTGATGCAGGTAATGGCTTTGTAGGTCTCAGTGACCGTCACATATCCTCCATTGCATGTTTTGTGTCAGTCTACTGAAGTGTGTTTGGATGCTTGTTTGTGTTGTGTAGAGACATTGTTTGTGAAAGTTCATCTTCTCTCTTCATGTTTGGAAATCTTCCTTCTTGATTCTTCATGTAATTTCATTCTTGGAGTTTTTAATTTTGTATTGTGTAATTACTGTGTAAGAGAGTTCTCTAGTGTGAATGCATTGTGCTGTTGTGTCTGTATCCAGTTGAGATATTTGAAGTGTTTGATGAATAGTATAAGTGTTGTATTTCGGAGACATATTTCTTCATGCGCGGTTGTCTTCTTTCTTGGTTCTTCATGTCATTTGCCTGAGCAGTATGTAAAATGAGTTTAATTGGGTTTTGAGTTTCATATGTAGAGTGATGTAGAGTTCTGTTATGATCTGTTTGTGTGAGTGGGTTTGTTGTATAGCATATATAGTGTTTTGTAGAGACATATTTCTTCATGAGACAAAATCTTCTTTCTTGATTCTTCATGTAGTTTTAAGGTAAGTGGTTTGATATGTGGAGTGTGAATGTCGAAAAGGTGTTGCATTGCAGTGATCTGTTGAGAAATATACGAGTATATATGGAGGATATGTGGTACAGATGGTTCTGCCACTTTTACATCGTACATAGACTTCTATATGTATCTGGAGATTTAGAGTTGGATTTACTCAGTCATTGAAATTTCTTGATAATTAACAGCTTGGACACTTGCTTCTGGAAACATGGTAACAATTATTTTCTCCACATAGAGAATTTTCAGTCACACTTGTATACTGACGTAATAGGAATACATATGATTAGATTAGATTACATTAGATTAATACTTGTTCCAGAGATCATGAATATGACACTTCGTAATGATGTGGAACTTGCCAGGTTAATGCAAGATGTCTGTACAAGATATAACATTACACAAAATATTGCATAACACTAATGCTTAAGTTACTTTTTTTCCCCTCCCTTAATTTATATCTAAAAATTCAGCCAATGAGTAGAAGGAGTGGTCATCAAGAAATTCTTGTAGTTTATTTTTAATGTTGGTTGACTATCTGTCAGGCTTTTGATGCTGTTTGGTAGCTGACTAAAGACTTTTGTGGCAGCAAAATTTACCCCTTTCTTTGCCAAAGTCAGATTTAAGCCTGCATAGTGAAGATCATCCTTTCTCCTGGTGTTATAGCTATGCACACTGCTATTACTTTTGAACTGGGCTTTGATGTTCAGGTTTATTAGGACTTTTCCCATTTTCATTTGTATACCAATATATGACAGAATTGTATACATCATAAATGGTAAACGTGTCAGTGCCGAGGTGTCCGATACTTTAATCGATCCATGAACTTAGCGTATAATGAGCTATATTAGTCATGTTTTATTAGTAATATCTTCTCATCTGGTTGAGTTACTTACTTTATTACTCACAGTATGCTATTGCATATATCAGTTACTCTCTACATAAATTCATGTTCTCTCAATGAGAGACCACTCTGTGGTAGGTGTCATCACCTAATATGTATCAATTTTACTATGCAGGTAATGGCTTTGTAGGTCTCAGTGACCGTCACATATCCTCCATAGCAAGCTTTGTGTCAGTCTACTGAAGTGTGTTTGGATGCTTGTTTGTGCTGTATAGAGACATTGTTTGTGAAAGTTCATCTTCTCTCTTCATGTTTAGAAATCTTCTTTCTTGATTCTTCATGTAATTTCATTTTTGGAGTTTTTAATTTTGTACTGTGTAATTACTGTGTAAGAGAGTTCTGTAGTGTGAATGCATTGTGCTGTTGTGTCTGTGTCCAGTTTAGATATTTGAAGTGTTTGATGAATACTATAAGAGTTGTATTTCGGAGACATATTTCTTCATGCGCGGTTGTCTTCTTTCTTGATTCTTCATGTCATTTGCCTGAGTAGTATGTAAAATAAATGTAATTGGGTTTTGAGTTTCATATGTATAGTGATGTAGAGTTCTGTTCTGATCTGTTTGTGTGAGATGGTTTGTTGTATAGCAAATATAGTGTTTTGTAGAGACATATTTCTTCATGGGACAAAATCTTCTTTCTGGATTCTTCATGTAGTTTTAAGGTAAGTGGTTTGATATATGGAGTGTGAATGTTGAAAAGGTGTTGTATTGCAGTTATTTGTTGAGAAATATACGAGTATGTATGGAGGATATGTGATATAGATGGTTCTGCCATTTTTACATCGAACATAGACTTCTATATGTATTTGGAGATTTAGAGTTGGATTTACTCAGTCATTGAACTTTCTCGATAATTAACAGCTTGCACATTTGTGTCTGGAAACATGGTAGCAATGTATTTTCTCCACATAGAGAGTTTTCTGTCACACTTGTATACTGACGTAATAGGAATTCATATGTTCATGTTTATTAGGACTTTTCCCATTTTCATTTGTATACCAATATATGCTAGAATTGTATACATCATAAATGATAATACGTTTCAATGCCGAGGTGTCCAATACTTTAAGCGATCCATGAACTAGCATATAATGAGCTATATTAGTCATGTTTTATTAGTAATATCTTCTCATCTGGTTCAGTTACTTACTTTATTACTCTCAGAAAGCTATTGCATATGTCAGTTACTCTCTACATAAATTCACGTTCTCTCAATGAGAGACCACTCAGTGGTAGGTTTTATCACCTAATATGTATCAATTTTACGATGCAGGTAATGGCTTTGTAGGTCTCAGTGACCGTCACATATCCTCCATTGCATGTTTTGTGTCAGTCTACTGAAGTGTGTTTGGATGCTTGTTTGTGTTGTATAGACACATTGTTTGTGAAAATTCGTCGTCTCTCTTCATGCTTGGAAATCTTCTTTCTTGATTCTTCAGGTAAGTCATTTTTGGTGTTTTTAATTTTATATTGTGTAAATACTGTGCAAGAGAGTTCTCTAGTGTGAATGCATTGTGTTGTTGTGTCTGTGTCCAGTTGAGATATTTGATGTGTGTTTGATGAAAAGGATTAATGTTGTATTTCGGAGACACATCTCATTATGTGTGGTTCTCATCTCTCTTGACTGAGTATGCGAAAAATGAATGTCATTTTGTTTATGGTGTTTTATGTAGAGTGTTTCAAAAGTTGTGTTTTTATATGTTTGTGTGAGCGGATTTTGTGTATAGAGTATATATTGTTTTGTAGTGTCATATTTCTTGATGTGACAAAATCTTTTTCGTGCATTCTTCATGTGTTGTTAATGTAAGTGATTTAACATGTTGCACTGTCATTGCTGAAAAGATGTTGTATTGCAGTTTTCTGTAGAGTAGTATACGAGTGTTCCAGTGGGATACATCTGCCAACAGTTTTGGTGACTAATTTTGATTATGTGGACTGTGTAAATCTGCATGTTTTAGTTAGTAAAGTTATTAGCCATACTTTATGCTCTTGAGCTGGTTTGATTTGAATGCCCCATATATTATTGTAAGTGGATTAATAGTAATTCCAGAGCAGAAGATTACTATGGTCTCTCAAATTAAGGTATTAAGTACTTCTGAAATGAAATTGTAACAGCATTGACTAAAATACTCAACAAAATTGAAAATGAAGGTTTTCATCCAGAATATTTAACAATATCTGTAGTTAAACCAACACATAAGTAAGGAGATATAACATCACCAGGTATCTGTTGACCAATATTACTTATATCCATAATATGAAAGTTAATAGAATTCTGCATGAATAAGCAGATGAATCAATATTTTGAACATAATGATATACTCTCTTCCTCACAGTATAATTTCAGATCTAGCCTTTGTACAGTCTAAACAGTTGAGAGTATGCTAGCAGAAAGATACAATTGTTCTGAAAATAAAGATAACTGTGCAACATTGTTGGACCTCAGGAAAGCTTTTGATATGGTCCCCCACAATATTATCATTAAAAAAACTCTACCAGTAAGGAGTAGGAAAGAATGCTCTATGCCTAATGCAGTCAAACGTGGATAATAAAAGAGGTTAGTTAAGGTAAATAATCTGATGTCAGAATGTCTCCCAGTTTTAAAGAGGCTACCTCAAGGATCTGGACTTCGACCTTTCCTTTTCATTATTTATATAAATGATTCACCTGCAGTTGTATCATGTATGCAGTGCTATATGCTGATGGCACAATACTCACCACATATGATACCAATCTTGAAAATGTGCAACACAGCATGGAAATGGCAATGGTGAGTGGCATTACTTGGTTTGACACAAATGTACTGCAGAAGAATGATGGTAAAACTGAAGCTGTTGTATTAAACCTGAATGCTCTGAGTCATGGTAAAGAAACAATAAAATTACTAAGATTTCATACAGATAAAAGCTCAGCTGGGATACTCACACAGGGAAGATACATGGCAAATTGGCACATGTCATATACCTGCTGTATCAGCTGAGGAGCAGTGTCAGTAAAGAACTCCTATTGTATGCATATTTTGCATTCTTCCATTCGCACTTGAGCTATGGAATACAATAATGGGGCAATTGTGTAGGTTCAAAATTAGGTTTTAACTGGCAAAAGAAAGCCATAAGATGCATATCATAATTTAGCCTTTATGAATCATGTCGAGATCAATGACAGTGCCTGGTGTGTATATTTACAACTTCCTTGTCTTCATTAAAGAGAATCTGAGAATCTGACTTGACTTAAGGAGAACAGTTCATGACCGTAACATAAGAAGTGGACATACCATTAATATGCCAAATACTAGGCTTGCAAAGAGACACAACAGCTACACATCTTGGTCCTGTCTACTTGAACAAATTACCTGAAAATGCCTACACAGCGCCAGTATTTAAATTTAAAACTATTCTTTCAAGGTGGATCAAAAGTAAAGTAATTTACTCTGCTCAAGAGTTCCCTGAGTATGTGACAAATGACCCACTTTGCTTATGAGAATGAACTATAAATTAACTGCAAACTATACTTATGCCACACTGTGCAACTATTTTATTACTGTTCATGTACTTATTGTTAATTATCTGTTGGATTATTTATTTGTCATTCACTGAACTATGCAGTTCATTTATCTTGTAATTGAGCAATTAGGAAACTTCTTGTTGTTATTAACATTTGGACAAATATGTATTGTATCCGTCCTGGATAATTACATTGTAGTTAATAACATTTGTCATGTCAATGATTATTATTGTTGTTATTATTATGTATACAGTGATGACATCAATTGCATGTAAATATGCTCAATGAGGGAATTAAACATTTATGTTTGTGGTTCACTAGCTTTGAATCTTTCAGCTGTGTTACGTCATAAATATGTACAAGAAATAAACATTGTCCAAGAATGCTTTCCCAGGGGGACTTCATAGTTGAGTCATGTATTTCAGTTTTATTATTAGTATCTTACCTTCAATTTTTATAATGTACATTTGCACACTGTCTTCTGTCATTGAGATACGAACTTAAAAAATTTGCTGCCGCTCCTATTATGTGATAAGGTTCTAGTGTGGATAAAATTATTCCATGATCACTGAATCAAAGGCCTTAGCCAGATGTAGAAAAGCTCCAATTACTTTGTTTCCTTATTTTCATTATTTCACATTCTGTTACATCCATTAGGACGAAAATGAATTACTTGTTTCGGATGAAATTATTAATGCTGTTGATTCATCAGTTTTCTTTGTATGCCTTACTAAAATCCTCTTTCATAATATTTTACTAATATTACTGGATTCACTTATCTGTTCAGTGTTCTACCGTTCCAATCTTTAGCTTTCTCCTGTAGGTTTACGTTTTAAAAGCTGTTATTTTCTTCTTGTCTGAACCGCTTATTATTAGAGTTTCGCTTCTATACAAGGCTGCACTTCAGATAAACATGCTCAGAAAAGATTTCCTAAGATTTAAATTTATACGGTATTGTGATGCTTGTGTTGTTATGAAGCACAATATAATGTTCCTTCAGATATGGAGATATGTCTCAGTTTAATTCCTTTTCTATCTACCTCAGCAGCACCTGATTTAATTCTAACACATTTAAGTGCCCTTATTTTACTGTTGTTCATGTGGATCTTGTAACATCTTTTCAATTCATGCTATTAAACTGTTCTTCAAAGTCATTTTTCCGTGTGCAAATGTCTGGATTTTAAGTTCTTCAGCCTCAACTTAATTTCACTTTACAGATTTTTCTTTGGTTTTCTTTCCTGCTTGCTAATTGTATATGCCCAATACTAACATAAAGCACTAAAGAAGATGGACCACACGAAACAGCAACCAAGCTCTATAACAAACTACCTTGTGACATTAAAATGAGAAAAGATACTTCAGGAGTGGACTGAACAGATGCATGACAACTACTGTCTGCTATGATGAAAATTATCTTTGCATATGTAAACTTGTTTGCAATTTTTTTGGTACTTACTGTCATATTTAATATACATAATTAACTTTGGCTGCTTTTAATGTCTATAGTAAGTTCCAGAAATGTGACCTGTCCGGGACCTGTCCAGTACTATAATGTACTTGATGTACAAAAAGATTAAAAGGACCAATAAACTATTTAACTTTGGCGGTGTAATATGTTGAATACACACTCTCTGATCTCAGTTTTTTTTTTTTCACAGCAGGCCATATGGTTGTAATTTTGTTTTCAGAGATTGGATTACGTCATTTTAGCCTATCACAATTATGTCCTGTCATAATTTGATGTATTCTCTGTACTATAGTTGTAACTGGGGTGTAGCTGTCTTCTACATTACATATAGTTCATATTTCTCTTATTTGAGATTTAACATAAATGGCCTCTTGTTCATCACTAAACCTTATGATCAACATTCCACATTTAGTTAATAATTTCCTACTATTGCGGAAATCTTCTTTGAGCAGCAATATTTCTGCATAATTTAAAGGCTGAAAGAAAGTGAACACTTCCTAAAAGTAATTACAGGAATCTGACCCTGGGTAAGTTGAGGTCCACTGTCAATATAAGCTGAGTATAAGCTTGATAATTCACCTCTTCCACATTGTCATAGTAGGCTGTGTTTGTTGTGACTTCAGTTACGAAAAATTGATGTGTGTAGTGTGAGAGGGAGCTATGCCACAAAAGTGAAAAACTGGGCTTTGGCTCTTTGCAATATTTGTTGCCACCTTGCATCTATCCTTTGAACTAGAAACACATGGCATAGCTGCTGCACTTTCTGCAGCAGTTGTCCTAAATCCTTGAATGCATCCTTATGATCATTGTGAATGAGAAGAAGGGCTGTGCTACATAATGATGTCTACTATGTGAGATGCAGATGTAGCAACATAGAACTGTTACAGATTGGTTTATCACTTATATGGGAATAACATAATTGTTGCCTCTATATCCATCTTCATTTTCAATTTTAAACTTAATTTGCATTTTGTCTTTTCATTGTAGTGAACATGTTATGTCTTTCTTCTGTGTATGTAAGTTGTTGCACTTCTGGTAACGATGTTTTACAATAGTGAGAGAAATATGGATCACTGAGTATCAGAAAATGTTGGAAAGGTGGTAAAAATTCAAACATAATCTGCATAAATGAATGGCAGCAGATGTGAAGGGGAAAGAAGCAGTGGACATGAAACCAGTAAGTAAGTAAGAGTAAGGCAACAAGGACCTGGATGTGACTGAAAAATAAAAATCAGATAGATCTAACTTCAGCTGGAGAACCTATTTAATGTTAGATGAAGTTTCTGAAACCTCATTATTTTGTGAGCTTTACAAGCTGCAGGACTAAAATATTCAGAATACAAATCTCAGAGGTCTTGCTGAGCATAAGGGCTACTGTTGGAGCTATGCTCAAAAACATGATGTAGGAGTGTTCAGAAGAAAGCTGTCATTTGCATACAAGGGAACATTGGTGACAGTAACATAACACAGTGTATGTTTTAGAAGCATTTTGAGCCATTTTTGCATCATCACAGAAAAAGGCGTCAACAGCTAGATGGGATAGGAAAGTGTTTAACGTTTATGAAGATTAATTAGGGATGAAAATACTGATGAAATTAAAACATTGTATCTTCGCATGCAGTGTATAGATAAGATGTAGAAAACCTACCAGGTTGGATACTGTTTGAGGCTATATTTCAAAGTTGCAGAAATACAGATTCCGTTATTCACGGAAAGATAATACAGGTTAGGTGTACGTTTCTGTGTCATCAGTCTTCTGACTGATTTAATATGGCCCACCATGAATTCTTCTCCTTTACCAACCAATTCATCTCAGAGTATCATTTGCTACCTACATCCTCAGTTATTTGCTGGATCTCACTCACTGTTTTCTTGTAGAGTTTTTACTCTCTACAGCTCCCTCTAGTACCATGGCTGTTATTTCCTGCTGGATTAATGACATTCTATCATCCTGTACCTTCTTCTTGTCAGGGTGCACCATATATTCCTTTCCTCATCAATTTTATGGAGAACCCCCTCTGTCCTTACCTTAATAGCCCACTTCAGTGTACATTGTAAATGTGAAATGCACCATTTCTATGGTGGAGAATTCCTACAAACATGAGCTATACATGTAAAATGGGTAGCATATAAACGTTTTCAGTGCAAAGTTTTTATAAGCTTCATGTTACCACATACAGACACATGTAAAACTTATGATAAGTACAGTGCTACTCCAAACAGTGGTATTCCTTTGGATGTCAGGCTACATCATCTTTGATCTGACAAAGCATATGCTATGTTGAGGTAAAACACAAAGGCTTGCTCCAGTAATGATTTCCAATAATCACTGCTGAGACCTAAACTTCAAAGAGAGGCATTGCGCTACATAAAGGCAGGTAGTGGGTATGCAACTTGGCTTCCACATATGCAACTACATTTCTGGTATATTGTGCTTGCAGCCAGACGGTATTGCCTCATGCAGTTCATCAGAAAATGCATCATGTATCATACAAGTGCAGAGTGATCCCTCAAATATTCGTTATAAAAGAAAGTTGATTTTTTTTTTTCAGATCTTGCCCTGGACAAAAAACAAAAAGGCAATACCATGTTTGATGTGAACTCTCATTTTCAAAGGACTCTATGACTCCATTCATCATTATTTCCTTGTTCCTGGATGTACCTGTTTATGCACTGACCAAGATTCTGACACAATAGAAAAGAGAATCTGAAAAACAGATCATATATACACAGGTGACCATTGGTGTGTGGTTGTGAAAAATGCTAGAGTCATAAACCCATTTAAGGCCAAACCAACGACAACAGAGAGTTTCAGGTATTTTCAATAGCTGAACAACAACATGGCTAGAAGTTGTGTTGCAGGAAATGGTGTTACCATTAATTGTAGGAAAATTGGTGCTCCAAAATTTGGTAGACAACCAAGATTCTGACACAATAGAAAAGAGAATCTGAAAAACAGATCATATATACACAGGTGACCATTGGTGTGTGGTTGTGAAAAATGCTAGAGTCATAAACCCATTTAAGGCCAAACCAACGACAACAGAGAGTTTCAGGTATTTTCAATAGCTGAACAACAACATGGCTAGAAGTTGTGTTGCAGGAAATGGTGTTACCATTAATTGTAGGAAAATTGGTGCTCCAAAATTTGGTAGACAACAGAAGAATGACAAGGACTGGAACTCTTTAAAAAAAAAGTGCCAGGTAATTGCTCCAAAACCAAGATAGACACAGTGGCTGATTATCCTGATATGACTAAACTTTTTTCGGAAATATTCTATCCACACAGAAGACCTGATCAACCCTGAAGTTAAAAGACCTTGTTCCACTAATTCCATACACTTCCCTAGTTTTTCTTGGTGTTTAATGAAATGTTTACTAGTTCAGTAACTATCTGCACTCTTATCAAGTCCTATGTTAATTCACCTTATGGTATTGTGATTGGTCATAATATTGGAAAACATATACACATATATATTATGTGTTTACCTTGTTTCATAATTTTCATTCAGTCTTAGATTACACATACCCTAGATGACTTGGACCAGCAACTTTGCTGTGCATTGGCTATTGATCTTCGTTATTATCGATACTGAACATTACATGAAATAAAGGCAAATTTAAACATACACAGGTAGTGAATTGTAAGGAATGACTAGCTAGTATGTAGCATATCAACATTACAGGATCAGGAGTGGAATTTTCAACAGTGCTTTTGATATGACTCATTTCATGACTGCAGCTATATTATCAAGGATGTCTATGATGCATTAAACTCTAGCTTCCCTCAGTTTAGCTGCATATTGCCATGGGAACAGTTATTAGGTAATTATCTTCTCAAGCAAAGAAAAAGGAGTGGAGGAGGCAGTGAAGAAGCAGGACTTTGTGATTGAGTCACAAAATTTTTGTCAAAAAAGAAAAATATACTGCAGTGATGTGTGTGTGTGTGTGTGTGTGTGTGTGTGTGTGTGTGTGTGTGTGTTTTATAGTGGTGTTTTTGTTTGCTGAGATTTAATGAAAACAAACTTTCGCACATGTGAAGAAGGCATGTGCTTTATTAAATATGACACAGTGCACATCAGTGTTTGATGGAGACTAGACTCGTAAATACTGCCAACAATTGAATACAAAAGTACAGGCTTCAGTTACTAAACAATACCAAAGATGTAAAACACATCAACACTGCAGCATTACATTGGGTCATTGCAAATTTTTATCATTGATTTTAGTATGAGACCATCTGCAGGAAATGTCTATTGCATCAGCAGAGAAAGAGACTTTAAGTGTCCTGCAGCTATAATAAGAAATTAAACACACTGAATGTGATACTGACCTTTTGGGAAAAACTGACCTGTTAGCTTGGCTATCTCCTGTGGTACAGTTGAACACAGTTACAGACGTGGAGCCCTAACCCGCCTGTTTCACAGTTTCAACAAGAAGAAGCTGATGCACAATAATAATATTGCTGTCTCTTCTTAAAACATTCTGAAATAAAAAATATAAATGATTTCAACAGTCTCATTGATAATTCACTTCATATAATTATATATAATTAAATACAGAAGTCATTTCTGTTGCAAGAATGTATAATAAATTAATCATAAATTGTTATTTAGGAATGATACTATTGATATTTCCAAATAACTGAACCTTGAAATACCAAATACCCTTGAAAATGTAGCTTCAGTTTTGTTAATGAACATGTGTGACATGGAGTTTGGGTCAGTATGCACTACAGACTTGTGCCTTGTGTGACTAAAATTTGGAATGGCTTCTGCTATCACAAATCTTACAACTGTGAAAATTACACAGTCAATTTTGTCAGTGTAAGAAAGGCAAACCCTTTAACCTCCAGACATTTTTGTGTAATGTACAGGGAAAAGTCAATCAATAGTGCTGATTATTTCAAAACTCATTTCATAGTAGATTACAATTACCATTTTTGGGACAGGAAACTAATTTTTAGGGAGTGAATCACAATGATCATTTCAACAGTGCACAGTGAAATATTGTAAAAGTTATGAATACCAGTTGAAAGCAAGTCACATGGCCTATTAAGTCCTTGCATGGTTTTGCTGTGTAATAATTTTTGTTCACATAATGCCACATGAAATGAAATAAAGCTTGATAAGTTCGAATAGATGTTATTGGCCATCTTCTGTACACCCTTAATCCTTTAAATGCTCTGGATATGTTAACACACATGCCTTTGTACCTGTCCATGTGTGCTCTGAATGTGTTTACGCATAGCACCAGTCCTTCTACCTGGAACTGAACGTGTCTACATGTAGACATGTTCAGAGTACAAGATAGAAGGACTGGTGGCTCATGTAAACATGTTCGGAGCACACAGGAACAGGTACAAAGGCAAGCGTGTTAACACATCCAGAGCAGTTAAAGGTTTAATTTGGTAACCAGTGATTACTACTTCTTCCACTATACATGGAAAAAAGTAGCTTTTGTCACAGCATTTTAATAATGGTGAGGACATTTAAGACATCACTGAATAACAGTTATATTGATCAGTGGTGTAGCTCTGTGATGGTGGGGCACAGAGGATTTTTGACATTGTCATGTGTTCTTTTACACTGCAATAAATGGTGATAGGAAGCAGTTTAAGGTTGTAAATTTAATACACATATAGTGAAGATTCTATGTATGTGTTAGCATTTTCTTAATAACCAAGTAGAACTTAGACACAACCACATTAATTGATGGTACAAAATACACAGTTGTGGAACTAAATTACAGCTGGAAGAACCTGTACAAGATACAGAAATTGCCCAAGACACAATCTCCCAGTAGGCAGATGACCTGGTTATTAAGACCATATCAGATGCAAAATGAGAATAAATAAGTTATGTGGATGGTAGCTTCAGGATATTTATTTTTCACTGACATGTTTTTAGTTCCATGAGCCAGCAGGCTCAGGTAGAACAGAATGGTAGAGAAATCATCAGTGAAGAATACTACCAGTTCATTTGGACAAGTGTAATAGAGGTAATCAGCATTGATTTTGAAGAGACACAATTGTCATTTGTCTGAAGTTTTTAAGGAAAGCCATGTAAAATTAAATATGGATGCCCAGTTAGCAATTTATATTGTCCTCTTCATTACTGTTCTTCCTTGCTGGTCTTTTTCTGTTCATCTTTTACCTCTCAAGGCATATTTTATTGTTATGTAAATTTAAGGTGGGGCAAGGAAAGGGGAAGAACTGATGATATCAGCAGCATCAGGACTTTATGCCATATCAGCAGCAATGAGCGAAAACGTGGGGTAGACTGGTACTCAAACATGGGATCTCCTGCTTACTAGGCAGATACATTAATCACTGCACCATCCGGACACAGCATTTATTTCAAATGAGGGAACTTTCTCGGTGTGCTCCCCAGCCCACCCAGTGTCATCTATCTGCAGTCCCTGTCTGTGTCCTTTGTGCTCACTAAGTTTAGATTCCCGCAGGAGGTCAAACATAAATGTGCATTCTAACCAAAGATTGCGGATAATATCCTACCTCCTGTGGAAAATTAGTGAGTCTGGAGGACATGGACAGGGAATGCAGATACATGATGCTGGGTGGGAATGTGTGTTTGCCAGGGAATGTAGCAAGGTCGATGATGCATTTGTGATGAACACCGTGTCTGGTTGTTGCAGTGGTTAATGCCACTGCATAGTAAGGAGGAGGTCCTGGGTTCAATGTACAGTCCAACACACATTTTCATGCATCACTGCAATTCCACATAAATTCCCAATGCAGCCTCTTTCTGCATTTCCTCCTGTTGCCTTTCCTTTCTTCCCCCTCCACCATCAGTATACGTAATAAGTATCACAACCGCAGATTCTGCATGGTGTCTATTCTTTAGGACATATCCCAAAGAAAAGATACCACACACCCATATAAAATTATTTTATTATGATATTTTTGACTGCTTCTATTCTACTTTCCAATTTATACTTCTACTTTTTCTTTTGGTGACTGATTATTTTTGTACATCATACTTATTTTCAGTTTCCATGTCTCCCTTGCATTTAGAATTGACAATATCATTTGGCAATTTTGCATTCAGAAGCTTAGCAGAAGTTGCAAAACTTAGCCAACCTAGAATTTCGTAACCTTCTCAATTTTTTCCCTACTGGTACTTTATTTTAGATGACGTGTGTTTTTTTTTACATTCTTTTATAGTGAAGAGTCTCATTAGGACCAAACTGGGAGGTGGCAGGTATCAAAATTATGACAATATTGCACTGCAACTTACATTCTCCCCAATGGTTAGTAAGGAGGTGAGCAGTTGGAAAGTAAATCAAAAGTGTAATATTCACCTAGAACCATTAAAAATTGCCCCCTGTTCAGAGGCATTAGGGCAGTAGACTATACAACACAATAATAAGGAAAAGGGAGCATCAAAGAATTCTTGCGGTTCTATAGAGAATGGGAGTTCAAGATGTTATTTCATCAAATGGCAGGCAGGAAATAAGTTTACTTCCCATATATGCCTCATGATTGTGAAACCTGGAGTTTTAATACCAAAGACAAGGTACGTATTGATGCACTGTGTTGCTGCAGACTACTGCACATGCAGTTCACTAAAAGAGGACAGGTGTGTCCATTATGAGCAACACATTATTTCCAGGCATCTTTCTTCTTGTGTCAAACAAAAATTCTCCAGTTGTTTGACCAGGTTTTGGAAACAGATGGAGAAAATAATCATTGAGGGAAAGATCAAGGACACGAGACCGAGGGGGAGAACAATTAGCAGGTGGGCAGACAGAATAAAGGTCTGGTCTACTAGATCAGCAAGCTCTAAGAGAAGCTGGTAAGCATCCAGGATTGAAAGTTTTATTCATATGGGCACAACGCCCTGTGACAATGATGATGACGTTCTTGATGAAGCTTTACTTAATGTACAAAACGTTATGCACATAACTGAGCCTTCCTACAGTGAGTTTTGTACTGTTTGCGATTTTTAACGTACTGTTTTTTTTAATTTGTGTTGTTTTTAGTAGTTATGAAACTAGATAGTGATCAAGACTATTGGTTTACGACGATTTTGAAGCATTTTCGCACATATCACTTAGAAAAGCATCTAAGGAAAGGCTATGAACGTGGCAGATAGTTCCAATTGCCAGTATCAAAAATTGGCAGTATTAATTACATATGAAACTTACCTGTAGTTACTTGGGATAAAACCAATTATGTGAAAGATCAGATGTAAGTGTACCCTGTTAGACACATCAACTTAGCTGCACACTGTCTCCAAACCGATATAGAAATGGCCATAGCGAACCGAGGGGGAAAGCTTCATGCAATTTTCGTAGACTTCACCAAGGCGTTCGACACAATCAGTAGATCCATTCTACTGAATAAACTGGAAATCTCCTTAGGTCCAAGACATTACCTGTTGCCAGTCGTTAGAAACCTCCAATACTTTTTTTACAGACCGTTGAAACCACAATTGGAACGATGAGACACTTGCCATGTATGGAAGCTCGTGGCTAAATAGCTTCCCAATATATCGATTACATATTGAAGTGATTAATATCTAGTCAGTACCGACGATGTAGTGACATAGACGTAAGTGAAATTTGCAGAAATTTATGATTGTAGTACAACAGCAGTATGATGAACAGATGTACTGAAAGTGCGGTAACTCATAGTATGCTGGCAGTTAGCAGAACGTTACCGAATGTCGTAACTTTTGTTGAAATATTGTTTGTTTTCGCCAAACGTAAATAAATAACCCTATATGGTATCATCTTGTGTTACTCTACAAAAACGAGCTGTTAGAATAATTACCAACAGTTCAAGGCTAACTCCTTCAAAGCAATTAAACAGCTGAATATTCTACCCCTACCGTGCCTCTATATACAGAAAAGTATAATTAATGTAAGAAGAAATATTAACAATTTCCAATCCAACTCGGATCTACATACTTACAACACAAGAAAGTGCAATGACATTCATATAAAAAGAGTTAACAAGGCTTTGGCGCAGAAACAAACAAACATACAAGGAAGCAGATTGTATAACAAACTACCGGTAAAGATAAAAGAAATAAAAAAATTGTCTTCATTTAAAGAAGCAGTATTCAAAGTTTTAACGACCAGCTGCTATTATAGTGTAAAAGAATACCTAGAATAGCTTCATACTAAACAATTATATTTATGTTCTCTGTGCCAATAGCAATTTTTATCTGACTGTTGCTATGATCTAAATAAATAATATGTACAAAAGTGCTATAATTATATGTGTTATATCTAAATATCAACTGTGTATTCTATGTAAAAAGTCTTTCTCATACATCAATGTAAAAAATCAAAGTTGTTCGTGCTATTGCAATGTGGTCTGATGTTATGTAGTCTACTATGTACATCTGTATTTTGTATTTATTGACGTAATCCATGCAATGTACTTTGTCTCTGGATGAATAAACTCCTACTACGAAACTGAACTGCATTGCAGCTGGAATGTAACGAGCTATCACGCTGCATTAACCCAATTTTGCAGAAAAAAGAAGGTTCATAAGTAATGCTGAAATAGAGGGTTCAGCATACTGTGAACGATTTAAAAATCAGGCAAATGGGGCTGTTAGCGTGGGCTCTTCTGTAACAAGAATACTTAATCAAAAAATAAATACATTGCTGTGACACTTCACAAAATAACTATTAAGTACGTGGCACTGAAATTTTAGGGAATCTACGAAGAGCTGCACACCATCGTGATACATTGCAGGGAAACTCCTTTCTTGCCTGTCTCAAAACACTGTGGAGCAGATACAAATCATTTGACTGACGATGATTTGGTCTATTTCCGTAAATATTCGAATACCAGAGTTCAAAAGCCGATGGTTGATTCTCAGATTACAAGAAAAGAATTATTTTAAAAGTGTCCTGATTTACTGTACTGTTCGAGTCATTGCTACCAATGACTGTAAAATTTGCTGAACTGCTTTAATCGCCAAACAATGATGTCCCAGCGAGGCATGTGGGAGGTGGCTTTAACGCTGGGAAAAGAAAAATAGCTATTTTCGCAACTGAGAGTGAGAGATGTGTCTGTACAATATCAGTTTGAAGAAAGCCGCATGTGACTGATATTTACCTATAGCAAGTGTATCTCAGATCCGTACGTCCAGAAATCTGAAAACCCCTTAGCCGCTATTCTCCTTCCAAGTAAAATGTGAGGTTGCTATTGTTTCTGCAAGCTAAAAGCAGCTTTGCACATTTAATTCGCGATTTTTTCCTTCATATTACCAGCCAATGTAAAAACTACCCTCCGGTATTAAAGAGATGAATATAACCATCAGCCATGTGTATCAGAATTTTGCCTACGTACCTAACAGCAAAATTCATTAACATTTACACACTGGTAACTTATACAAACTGTACCTTCTCAATTTTAGTACATAGTACGTAGCGAGGGGCGGATCTACTTAGTATAAAGTGGCCGCATTCGTATGTTTGCTAATTAATAAACAGTTTTTCAATGCTTTTGAATTTTATTTTGTAAGAAAATGTTTGCTTTCCTCCATCCCACCGCCTTAGACGGTGTGTCGGCTGTTGAAATTTCCTAGCTCGGCTAACACAACTATTGTAGGCACTTACACGACCAGTGAAAATACAGTAAGCATTAAATTATTTCCTCATGAATAGTTTCATTCGTTATAAAATTAGCTGCAGTAGCAGGCCTACACAATACATCAGCGTGATTTTGGCCGAGAGGGCAACATTTCGCTAATCAATGACTCGGAGCAACCATTAAATAACTTCGCACTTAGTATTTTTAAGATGACTTCAGTTCTGACTTGGACAGATTTACGCTGTAACCTAATTTCGTCAGTTCCAGCTGCGTGGACAAGAGCTACGTATATTCCGTGTGGTGGAATGTGCGGCCAAAGACTGGCGAAACGCTGAGGAATGATAAAAGGTTGCAGACGGGACTGCAGCGACGCGCAATTAAATTTCAGCCGCCGTCGTTCTCTTTACGTACTTGACATTAATACGGAAGACAATATAAATGCTGTAGTTCCCATAAATCTCACCTGTACGGCTGGCTGTCGCGGCGCGAGCGCTGCAGATCTGCAGAGGCCTCCGACGTCTGTCGCGTCTCGCGGAGGCTGCTGCCGGGCAACGGCCTAATTGTCGGCAGTCTTTTGTTCTCAGCCGTGAACGCGGTTAACGAGAAACACACGGAAGAAACACTAAAGAAGTCAAGCATTTACTACTGACGTTAAATAACTGAAGCATCCGAAATGGAGTTCTCTTTTCAGCAACGTTTAGCTACACTGCATTTTCTACGACATTCTGAGCCCTTGACGGATCAATTCTTCTGTTACTTTTAACCTGCAGGTTCTTTCCTTTGATACTGAACTTACAGTGCCTCTTGCATCCGAACGTGTAATTCAAGTAATAAAATGGGTTTCCTTGTTCCATTTGAGTGCTGCTTTTCAACGCTACAACATACTACTTTCGTATAAGGTTGCAATATTTCCTTTTGTGCAATCAAAAAGTATTACATTCCTGCATGAGTCATTTTTTGTTTAGGTTTTAATAGGAGATGAGAATTGTTTTGTGAAGAGTTTTCAAGAAGAAAAATTCTACTATTTTACAGAAGTACAATATAAATGTAATTCAGTTTGTGGCTTGCCTTCTTGCGTGTATCCAGGCTCCGACATGGTTATGGCAGAGAGATGCTCGGCCGATATTAGTCTGTTGGAAGGTGGAGGAACGGAGGAAACGAGGCATAATTTCTTACAAATAAAACTCAGCGTCAATTTAAGACCGTTTATTGATTACCAACGTAGGCCTGCTAATGCTACCACTTCGTGATAGGTACGGCTGCTGGCAACCTCCAATGTTCGTAACGGAGAGAGAGTGGTTCGTATGAGATGTGAGTATATTATTTTGCTGTCAGACAAGCTACAGCCAGATAATATGCGAATACTTTGTGTAGAGCCTATTCACATTTGGAGTAGTTTTTGACATTGGCTGGTAATACGAATTGAAGTTACAGTATTGATTTAGCCCTGTGGAACTAAGAATCTTGTGGCATTTTCAGTTGTAAGGAGAACAACAAAACAATAGTTTTCCGATATCGGGACAAAGTCTTTGGTGTACAGTTGCTACTGCTGTAAACATGTTATCTATAGATACAAATAATCCAGCTGAGGATGCTTGGTTCTATTTTCCGAAATATTCGAACATCACAGTTCTGAAAACGAAGGTTAATTGTTCTCCGACTGTAAGACAATTCTTTAGGCTGGCCGCTGTGGCCGAGATGTTTTAGTCCGGAACCACACTGCTGCTACGGGCGCAGGTTCGAATCCTGCCTCGGGCATGGTTGTGTGTGTTGTTCTTAGGTTAGTCAGGTTTAAGTAGTTCTGTCAAGGGGACTGATGAACTCAGATGTTTAGTCCCATAGTGCTTAGAGCCATTTGAACAATTCTTTCAAGAGGATCCTCATTTACTGAGCTGTTCGTGTTGTTGTTACCCACGACTGTAAAATCCGTCAAATTGGTGGTCCCAGCGAGGGATACAGGGAAGTGGTCGTAGCAAAAGAAAAATAGTTATTTTCGCAACTGAGAGTGTGGGACGTATCTATAGAATGTTCGTATTAGTTTCCAGAAAGCCGCATGTCATCTATATTTACCTGTAGAAAGTGTATGTCACAGGCATCCGTCGCAAGCTCATTCACCGCTATTATCTTCGCGATTGAAATACCAGGTAGCTCTGGGTACTACAAGCTTCAAGTGGCTTGGCATAATTTTTTCCTCATTTGACCAGCCAATGTAAAAACTTCCCACCGCTATTAAAAATGTGAACGTAGTCAATAGCCGTGTGCATCTGAATTTCATCTACCTAAGAGCAAAATAACATTTACATACCGATAACTTACACACATTTTTATTTTCTCAGTGTCAGTACATTATTGGTAGCAGGTAGGTCAACTTATTATAAAGTGGTCGCATTAGATTGTTTACTAATTAATAAAAAGTTTTTCAGTAGTTCTGAGTTTTATTTTGTAAGAAACAGTTTCCTTTCCTCACCCCAAACCAGAGTGTAAGAGTACCGTTGAAATTTTCCTTTCTCAGCAAACATACTGTTGTAGCCACTTAAATGGCCAGTGAAAACCTTGGAAGCTTTATCTCATTATGAATAGTTTCTTTCTTTTTAAAATGACGTACAGTGGCAGGTCTACACATTACAGCGTGGTTTTGGCTGAGAGAGAAACATTTTGGTAATCACTGACTCGAGGCAACCATTCAAAAGGTTTCGTACTAAGTATTTTTAAGCTAACATCAGTTCTGAATTGGACTGGCTTACGCTGTAACTTTCGTCAATTGCAGGTGAATGGACAAGAGGTACGTACTTTTCGCGTCGTTGGAAAGTGCGGTGCTCTGTATGCTCAAAGACTCAACAAAGATGAGGAGTGATAAATGGTTGGAAACGGGACTGCAGCGAAGCGCAGTTTAATATCACCCCGTCATCGTTCACAGTAGATGCTTGATATTAATACGAAAGGTTAAATAACTGCTATAGCTCCTGGGAGCTCCCGTAAATCTCAGCTGTGTGTATTTTATTTTATTTTTTTCATTTTCTACATTTAGTTGTTGCAGTACCAGCAACCTCTTTTATATGTGTATATTTTCGTAAACGTTTATTGAAAAGCTGTCGCAGTTGCAGTACATATGTTTGGCGACTAGTTTCGAAGCAAGTGGTTCAATCTGAAGCCTTACCTACTGAGAATGCAACGAAAGTGCCTGATCTTAATAACCGCCATCAAAATGCCAAAAGGTGGTTTACAAAGTAATTGTAGATGACTATCAGATTTAACATGTGCCTATTTAGCAAGTCAGAATGAAACCGTTTGATACTGACTTGCTAAATAGGTACTAGTTGAATCCGACAGTCAGCTACGATTAATTTTTAAAGCGTGTATAGCCATTTTGATATTCGTTATTAAGATCAGGCACTTCTAGTGCAGCCTCCATGCTTGAGATTGAACCAGTTCGTTCGAAATAGTCGCCAAGCATGTGTACTGTTGATAAATAATTCCCGACTTTAAAAAATGGTAGCACCCATAATGAAAGCCTCTTTTCAACACTGTTTCGCTACAATGACTTTTGTACTACATTTTGTGACTATTGACGTTGTCTGAAAGCTGTGTTAGTGAACAACGGAATTTTGTTGGCAACAAATCTAATTGGTTATCCAGTGCTCTCGAAGGAGACACGGGCCAACTTGTAAAACTGTTGGGAGCTGTGAATGGTAGTGAACACGATTGAAATACTTCAGAGTTCAGCCATACTTCTTGGCCTGCAGTTCGACTGTACAAGATATTGCCCTTTTCTGTGCGAGTGTGATAACTAACATTAGGCTTCCCATTACGTAAAAAAAGACTGGCCACTCCTCATAGACTTCTTCCCTGAAAACTGCGGTGTCGCCAGCGATGAATAAGACGAACATTTCCAAGTGATACCCACAATGTAAAAACGATACCAGAGCCATGGGAGCAATTTTATGCTTACTGATTATTGTTGAACGATCGCTAGAAATGTTCCAGATCTACAGTACAAGAAAAATACAAAACCGCACGTTTGTAATATCTAGATAAGTTGTTTTTATCACTTCCACTTATTTCTCACGAACACTAGATAAATCAGACCCATTACAATCACCTTAAAATCGAACCAATTCAGGATTTTTATTGTAATTTGCGTATTCAGTTCCCTCGATTTCATATGCAAATTAACTTTGTTTCCAAAGCATGAAAAAAGTTAAATTTTGTTGTCCCGTGTTATTATTGTTATTAATATTATTATTATTATTACCGTATTATTACTATTATTACTTCTTTTTCCAAACAGGTAGGAGCCGGCACTTCCAATGCAGCAGGGTAAACGTTTCAACAGCTGCCAAGTAAATATCACTTGAACTCACACTACTCTTCCAAGATTTTAGAATGTTATTGGTTCCTGAATAACTAACTTGTAGTTTAATACATGCCACATTACACACGGTTACTATTTCCCCAATTATAATCCAGAATGTATGCAGTGCTTGCACTCACAAATCATAACTCGCATCATTGGTTAAATATTATTTATTTAATGCCATTTCACACTGGCCGTCATATCACTGTCACGTCATGGCACCAACATGTCAAGCTGTATTGACACTGTCCGTCATGTCATAGCATGTCTAGTCAATTCAAGTCACATGATATCAACTCACATAACTGTCATCAACTGTTTTTTTTTTCTGGGGGAGGGGGTGAATTGCAATCTTTGCAATGATATTTAAATGTTTTTGTTGCAAAAAGTGCACATACACAACACAGAAGCTCATATACGTGGAAGCTGGAACCCACATTTGTACGAAAATGACAAACGTTCATCACATTTTAATTGCTGATCAACATACATACCTAATAATTTTGTGCTAGCTACAGGCGCTTTGGTCTCATATTGTACTTTAAAGCTTATTGCATTAGGTTTTTTACTTATATAGAAGTACTTGTTATCAGTCTCTTTTATATTAGGAGTAACCATCTGGGACTGATATAAGTGCCTTGTTAGCTTTTACTTCTAACATTTCTGGTGTCCTTCTTTCAATTTTTATATTGCTGTTGTCAGCAAGTAACACTCTTCATCTCCTGTGACCTACGATGGGAAGCCATTAATGTATGTGGTAGTTGTAAAAGTTCATTGAATGGAATAGAAATAAGTGACTCACGTCAAGGAAACTTTTTTATGTTTCAATGTTGTCTTCTGTATACTAACACATTTGCCCCAGTGATGTTCCAATGCCTTTCTTGTGTCAGCTACCATGGGAGTCAGCACAGACACCAACAAGGAAGGATAGAGGTTGTGATGGTTGCTGGCAGGAGTGCAAATTCGTCTGTACAAAACACTTGAAGATTCCTGTAACACTTTATTTCTACAAAGAAGAGAACCATAATTTAACTTGTAGTCTGCAATCACACTGAGCTGACCAGTGATGGGCTGCATGTTAAATCAGTGTTGACAGGGGGTGCCGATTCTGACTTCTTGAGGGTGTGGCATTGGCACTCTTTCCATTAACATGTGGGTCACAGCCATCTTGATGTCATTTCATGGTACTGCTCTGCTCTGTGTTCAGACAATGTTTTTGGACTGCACTTTCCCCCTCCAAAATGCTACACAATTGTTGTGTAGGGAACCATCGTACAGAAACAGGTAATGGAAGAGGGTAAGGAAGCTGTATGGCACGGGAAGCCACAATTGGGCCAACACAAAGCCCCTGGGCAAATCTCCAACATTTTTCCAGTGCTCTGAGACAATCTGAGTTGGAAAACTCTGCAAAGGTGTCCATTCAAAGATGAAAAACGGAGATAGCAGTGATGACGACAGAGTCTGGTCCGTGGTGAGCGCCGGCATGAGTGCTTGGAAGGTGAACTGATGCAGTGTTGAGGACAATGGGATTCAGCTCCATTGGTAATGCAGGCAGTGCTGAAGAGGCATCCAGTTGCACCCATACCAGCCACAGGATACTGATAGGATGTGAATCTGGGTACAGAAAATATGTGGAACATTCTCACAAGTGACAAGCATGAATCTTGTTCTGATGGTGGCACAGCAACCCATCAGGTCCTCAAGTTAAATATATGCAAGCACACAAATTTCAAAGAATTGTTCCCCTCTTCTAGCACCTGGTGCAACCAAAAACTCTGACAAGAGTGGAAGCATTAGGCACAAAGCAATATTTGTAGAGCACGGGAGGTGCCATGCACTACAGTGAGTGCACCAACTGGAACAGTGTGCGGTGGCACTGGCACTGTAGAAGCCCCTCCAGTGATGTACCAGGAAAGTCGGTATGCTCTCATTGCCATGGTGATTGAGACTTTGGCCAAGCTAAATACACTTGTGGTGCAACCAATAGAGTCTCAGCTTAAGTGCTACACTGTGACATGATATGCTCAGTGTGGGTATCCATGACCGTCCAAGAAAGTGCCAATGTGCATACAATTCCCCAATGTCCTAGGTGAAGCAATTGCAACACATCTTTCTGCAATGCTTTAGAAATATGCACACACAATTGCCCAGAGTCATGTTGCAATAAAATTATGCTGTGATGGATGGAGAGGCTATGCCTATGAGTAAAATATTGGCACACAAAAGAATTGTGTATGTTTTTCACTGAACAAGGCGAAGCAGTAGGGATAAAATTCAGGTCAGGGTCTTCTTCTATGGTATGTGCATTTTTCTTATAGTTCAGGGCAAAAGTTTGTAAAAGTTCAGTACCATGTGCATCAAATTCAGAGTAAGGACCAACAGGAAGGTGAGAAAGAGCATCAGCATTTGTATGCTTTGATGTGGGTGATACAGTATTTCATACTGATGCTGTGACAACAAGAAAGCAGCTTCTGATCTGTGCATGGTGGTGCAGATGAAACAAAATCTGAAGTGGATTTTGATCGAGCACTAGGCAAAACTTCACATTAATCAGATAATGGTGAAATGCCTTAGATAATAGTGAGCAGTTCCATCTTGATTTTGGTGTAGTTCCATTTAGTCTTGGTCAATAACTTGAAAGCAAAAGTAACCAGCCTGTCCTGTGAACAGAATCTGTATGAGAGCACAGCTCCCTTTTCCGAAACCACAGTCTTATTGGGATCAAAATGAACAAGGCAATTTTAAGTTTATGGAATGTGTCCTGACACTCTAAGGTCAAACGAAAGGCACATTCTTCTGGCACAAATGTTCCAGTGGAGCCACAACCTGTCTATACAGTAGGTACAATATGTCAACTTCCCACAAACTGGCAGCAATTCTGTCTTGTTCTATGAGGTCCTGGATGGCCAACAAATATGATTGAAGGGAATGAACACCTTGGCTATTAAAAAGGTGGCCTAAGTACTGAAATTCAGTCTGGAAAAAGGCACAGTTGTCCTGGTGACACTTCTAACGTGCAGCTGAAAGTACTTGAAAGAGCATATGAAGGTTACTGATATGTTCCTCCAGTGAACATTCTGGAACCACAGTGGCATCCACGTAATTTGAACAATACTGAACTTTTGTAGTAAGCTATTCCAAGTGGTGTTGGAATATGCCAAGTGTGGAAGCACTGCCAAAGGGTATGCACAAAAATTGGAACAACACTAAATGTGTGTTGATTACAACATCTTTCTGAGATCCACAATTACCAGAATTTATAAATACACATTGTGTAAGTCAGTTTTAGAAAAATGGTGATTGGCACAAAGCCTGTGCATCAATTCCTCAGGGTGAGGCAACAGATAAGTATCAATTATTGACTGTGGATTCACTGTGAATTTAAAGTCAACACCAAGACGAAGTCTTCCAGAAGGCTTTGGTAAGACTGCTCATGGAAAAGCCTATTCACTGACCTGGAGAGGTGCAATAACACCACTGTCTTGCCATTCATTAAGTCCACTTGGAATATTTTCTCTAAGTGCATAATGGATGGGATGCACCAAGAACATTTGGGTTGCACATTGTCTTTCATTTGTAACGTGCACCACAAAATTATTTTTTCTGCCACATCCAGAAAATAAATCAGGAAGCTTCTCTATCAGTTGAGTAATGCTGTCTTTTGGGCTGAAAGCAGAAACTGAAAGTACATTGTCCTGAATACAAGGACTAAACAGATCAAATAAATCTCACTCAGCAGTATCTTCACAGTCTTGCTAACGCAAAATTGTAAATGTCACTGTTCTGGTGTGAAACTGTTGTACGCAGTAAGTTGCATGCAACATTTTGTCAACTGTTGCGGGCCCAACTGTTCATTAGTGGCTCGATTATGCAATGTAACGGAAGTGCCAGTGTCTAATTGAAGTTGCTTACAGCATCCAGCACTGACAAAATTTACAGAGAGTTTATTTGACTGTCACTGCACAGCACTCATGTGGGGTGAAGGAACATCCTGAGTTTGATTGTTACCAGTATTGGTAGGTAGCTGGTTTAGATAAATCTCCATTCATTGAGTGAGCTTACAAGAGTGAATGTGGGTGGAATTCTTTTTCTGTTGCAAGCACACAAACTGTATGTGACCTGTCTTTCCACAAGCAAAGCAAGTCATATTCTATGAAGGGTAATGTTGTCTTTTATGTGTGGAAGGCAGCGGGGACATGATTTCACAGCAGACACACTCGTTGAAATTGCTTTACTCTGGCCACAGCAAGGTAGCCTATTTGTGTGTGGTGGTCAGTTGCAAGGCCATAATTGTTTTACAATTTGCATCACACTGCAAATTCGAGCTACCTCAATGTTTTGCATGGCATATCATGAGCCTTGATGTTCAATAATTTGTTTCAATTTAGAATCAAAATGTTTGAGAATTTGTTAATGAATGCTATTGTCTGGCACATTGTGTGTACTTGCATCACAGATAGTACTGTCCACAGCTACAATGAAAAGGACACTCTTGTGTCAAACTCTGAGGTTCAGTGATCCACTCACTATATGGCCATTCTAGCTTTTTCCTCAAGAAAAAGAACTCACAATGAACTGCAATAAGGTGTACCTGATTTTCATGATACTTAGTGAGGGAGGAAACAATCTTCAAAATCTAACAACTCCAGCATACTAGTTGGGAATGACTTCTGGGTGAGGTGGTAAACTCCTGTGCCAGCCGTTGACAAGAAATAATGAAGTACCTCACATTTGATGTTAGGCGCAATGAGCAATGAATTGAACATAGTACTCATACCATTCTTGTTGTTTCTCATCAAAAGGCAGTAATGATGGAATGCATGGGGGTTGTAATGTGGTGCTGGACTAGAGGGCATTTTAAAGAGAGGAGCACCACAAAAAATTATAAGTAGAAGCCAGGCAAAAGAAAGAACAATTAGTTGCAATGAGCTTCTCAAAGAAAAGGGAGACATATTAGTCCAAATCTGCGACAGAGTGAAGTACAACGAAGTTAGGTGACAGGAATCCAAAATCATCTAAAAAACACTTGAAGATTAATATAAAACCTTATTTATACAAAAAAGAGAACTATTACTTAACTTGTTGTGCCTCCTGTGTGCAAGTAAACTGACAATCTATTACTAATCACAGAATGCAGGCAAAGTATTGTCTTTCCAATACTCAGTACTGATGTTCTTGAAGTCTGTAACCAAACTGGGCTGACCAACCATAGGTCATTGGTGAAATCAGCATTGACAGAAGGAGACAAACTATTGAGTTTCTGGAGGTGTGGCATATGAGACAGTACCTACTTGATTCTGTTTTCGGCACTGTGCTGATCGATGTGTGATTAGTGCTTTAGGACTGCACAGCCTTGTTCTCAAATCAAAAATTAGATCCCTTATGCCTGCAAAAACTTTGGCTGTCAGTTCTTTTTATGTAGACAGTCTCTGTCCACCATGTAAAATATTGAGCTTAAGGAAGAAATTGAAGTCTGATGGAGCCAAATAAGGCAATAATTTGTATCTTAGTTCATAGGATTTTTTCATGGCAGCAACATTGGTATGAGTATGTACACACTGTCTTGATGAATGATGACTTTCATTCTAGCCAAACCTGACCTCTATTCACATATTTTTACCTGTAATTGGACCAGAAAGTTGGCATGGTATTATCCTGTAATGTTATGTCCACAGTAAAGGTAATCTATCAGCAGACGTCCTTCTGCATCTCAAAAAGATAACGCCATTACTTTCCTGTTGACTGAATTGCATTTCATTTCTTCAGTAGTGGTGAATCATTATGTCTACAGTGCTTTGACTGTTGTTTTGTCTCTGAGTTGTAGCAAATTACCCACTATTCATCTGTGATCACAAACTTGGCACAAAATTCCTGTTGGTTCCTCTGAAAAGAGGCCAAACATTGATCAGTCATTTCAATAACACTGCATTTATGATCTTCCACTAAAGAGTCATGACACCTGTCTAGAAGACAGTTTCCTCATGTTTAATTCTACTGTTAAAATGTGATATGCGCCTAATCACATGACATCACTATATCTTCGGCAATTCCTTGCACTTTCAGTTGGCATTCCTTCCTATATCTTGATGGATTGTTTCATGGTATTAGCAGAGGCACTTGCCTTAGATGTCTGCTGCCATAGCCCATTAACGCCATAATTTGTCACACTGTCCTAATGGAAACATCTGTCGTATATCCCACATTGATTTGCGCAGCTATTTCAAGCAGTGCTCCTTGTCTGTTAACAGTAGCAACTTTACATAAATGCCACAGCTCTCCATCATTAAATGAAGGCCACTAGCCACTGCCTCACCTGTGATGAGAGGTAATGCCTGACATTTCGTATTCTTGGAACACTATTCATACTGTGGATTGTGAAATACTGAATTCCCTAATGATTTCCTAAATGGAATGTCCCATGTGTGTAGCTCCAACTACTATTCTGCATTCAGAGTCTGTTAATTCCTGTTGTGCAAACTTAATCACATTAGAAATCTTTTCACATGAATTACTTGAGTACAAATTACAACTCCACCAATGAAATTTCCTTTTATATCTGGTGTACACGATACTCCTATCATGTGCATATGTGCTATCCCATTGCTTTTCTTACCTCAGTGCCTGTTGAAATATCTGAAGTCCTATAACACGTATGTAACCCACCACTTCCATTATAGAGTTTTGGAGTATATGCCTCTGAGTCAGTTCAGATGTTGGGTGACCAGAGGCATACACGTCAAGGTTTGAAAATTATTCCAGATAATGAAAGTGGATACAATGAAATCAATATACTGACAGCATTTACCCTTGGGATATGATCTTCAGTATGATAAACTGTTGACAACTGCAGCTGTAGAGTGTTTTCACATACTAGCTCACTTAACAACTGTGAACAAGTTCTCAGTAAACTGAAAGTACGTCTTCTACATAAACACAAGCTTAGTGAAGTTATTTTGTCTACTCATACAAGACAACTGGATAGGAAATCCTGGAAGAGTAAGGTCCATCTGTAAACTGACAATTGAGCAGTGCTCACAGTCAAGAAAATCACTTTTCCCAGAAGAGCTCTTTGGCTGCCTTACAGAATGACTAAGTTTCCTCTCTGGCAGTGTAGAACAGTATGCAGATATTTATGTATATTACGTCCATGTGCATTTCTTGTGTTAGTGTTACTAGTGTTTCATGTAGTGTTACTGCTTTTAGGGTACAATAAACAGCCCCAGTATATGTCTTGTGTGTTGTGTCATCAGTGGCTGATAAGGCCCACTGTGGAGGATGAGCATAATTTCATGGACCATCCTGCAGTTTCTTCTTTTGATGTAGTGGGGTAATCGAATGGGGAATAACCTGCTCCACATTCAGTTTGCAAATTTTTGTAGGAAGGAAGTCCCTGAACACAATCTGACAACCTAACTTCCCTCATGGTTCTACTCCAGATATTCCACTTTCAGCCTGTTACACCCACTGAATACAATTCATCCATTAATAGGGCTCTATGGCACTTAGATGTAGTACACACGTTTAATATGTGTTTTCAATATTTTTGACAGCATGCAGTTTTCCATACTTTGCAATGCAGGAACTACTGGGCCTAGAGAAAAAAGTTAATAAGTACTTTTCTGTAGGAAATTTAATGTAGATTGATTTTTCACTGGGAAACGTTTTCCATAGGCCCCATATTTTTTTATTTATTTGGGAAAACATACAAAAGAAAACTTTTAACATCTCCCCTCCCCCCCCCCCCTTAAACCACGCTGCTCAGGATTTTTAGTATGTTTGTGACACTATCTTGTAACACTGTACAAAAATTTGTGACTGCATCTTTTCTTTTCTCTAAGCAACCTTTTTTTTTGTCTGCTTACCAGCCTAAGAAAGTCATCTGCACCATGGATCTCTACCCAGAGCACTGACACTTCATGTGATTACCCATAAAGGGTGACCTATTATTATGTGGCAACATCATTGTCCTAGCACTGATATGTGGTGATTGGTGATGACTCTGAAGTTTTCAAACTATCATCATAAATGAGAAACAGCGCTGCACCTAACACATCCCCTTGAGGTGATCGAATGTTCAGTTGTACAGTATCTGAAAGATATTTCACCATGTAGTGACTGCAACTGACAGTCACACAGTTCAGCTTCCTATAGTACTGCTACCTAATGGCCAAATTGTAAACTTACAGCACTGGCCCGAACATGGGACTGGTTAGTCAAGCAGCATGCTTAAAGCATTGCCCAGTGTGCAACAGTGCTAGTATGAGGATGTGCCATTCCACATCAAAATATAACACTTGATGCCAAGTGGTAGAGGCTGAGAGTTTTGAGTCCAATTTATATCAACAATATTTTCATCCAACTGTACACCCAATTTAAGTGTATGATTCAGAAGTATCAGATGTGATCCCATTGCTGTAACTTCACTTTACCTGTGTATAATGCTTAATCATAGAGACACAAGGCAGAATGCACTGGTTTTTTATGTGTCTTGTGATGGTGTCATAATTTTAGTGGCCACTTGTGTGATGGGGCCTGTTGTGGCTTCAGTGGTAGCATAAATACTGGTCACTTTAACAATGGGATGTGTTTATTAGGTGTCACTTATTTTCCAAATTCAGTATTTTTCAGTATTCGCCATCCAGTGTTGTTTGAATGATTCTAAAAACATGCCTGTACAAAATTCTGTTGCAGTCAAACATTAGAAAAGTTCCAGATGAAATGCTCCATGTGCTTTTGCCGATCTGGCTGCCTCGGCAGGCATGTACCAGCCTTGCAACTGAGCAGACACCCTGCAGTGACACTGTAGCTGTGGCCCTAAGTGCATCCTCGTGTTCTCATGCAGCTCAAGTTGCCACTACTAACCCAAGCAACGCTGCCTCTGACATGATAACTACACCACCTTTCTGCACAGTGGGTTACAGTACTTCAGTAGCCACCTGGTCAGCCAGTAATTCCAGCTGCTTATGGCCCAGACTGAAACCCTCACAGCGCAAGTGTCTGCAGGTTATGCATAGCCAGCTGCTGTTCCCACACCACCTCATCCTCACCAGCACACTCATGAATGTTGTCCTTCCAAAGGCCACCCCACTATGTGCTGGAATCACTCCAACTTTGGCACGCAAACTTCCCAATGTCATCCACTGTGCAACTACAAAAATGCCAGCAGCATCTTCAAATGAGGAGAAACAGTTGTCACACTGCCTCAAAGTGATTTTTCATCTTGGACAGAAAATCTGACCCTTGTTTTCTTATATACATATGGTCTGACTTGCACAACTCCCCCCACACACTGCACTCATTGGGTGTTGGCCAACACTATTTTAGCAGCCAGCTCCCAACAACTTGTCTTTCACCACTTGTGGTGCCTATTCTTTCCAGTTTGATCTAGGATTGCAATGTACCTTCAGCTGTGAATTCGCCATCACAATTGTCACAGAAACAGTCATTGGTGCTGATTTCTTAACAAATTTTCGGCTGCTCCCTACCATTCCTGCCTCCATCTCCCTAACAAGGACCAAAGTGGCATAACGGTGGGTTCTGTAGCACTCTGTAAAACTTTCTGATGATGCTAATGCATGCTGCAGTAGCAGGATCTTCTTGACCATTATCCAGCTATCACACTTCCACCTGGAGCACCAAGAGAAGTATGACACAGCATAATGCATCACTTACACATAACACCTGGCCCTCCAGTTTTCAGCAGACCATGACACCTCACACAGGAGCAACTTGTTGCTGCTAAAGCCGAATTCGAGATTATGCATTGGAATGGCCTCATTTGTCATATGAACAGAACCTTTTGTTGTTGTTGTTGTGGTCTTCAGTCCCGAGACTGGTTTGATGCAGCTCTCCATGCCACTCTATCCTGTGCAAGCTTCTTCATCTCCCAGTACCTACTGCAACCTACATCCTTCTGAATCTACTTAGTGTAGATTGTAGAGACAGCATAAGAAGGTCCCTGACAGCTCTGTTGCCAGCTTTCACCTGTGAAGCACTAACAGCTGCAGGTGACAACAGCAGTCATCTACTGAGGTGTTGCCACAGAGATGTTTACAAAATGGCATTATGATAATGGTTGAGAGAGGCCAGTGATGGTACCATACCTAGCACACTGCAACTGTCAGGGATCAACTTACAGCAACTCAACTGTATTCCTCTCTTCTCCACCTCACACTGAGAAAGGGTATTTCTTGACAAATTTGGGGCAAATATTGCACTCCTAATGTATGCACCAACCCAGACATGTATGCTGTTCAACAGCTTTGCTACTTCAACCATTGCCCTAAGCTGCACTTCAGTATTCTTCACTGAATTAACTCATTCATCCAGGTACCAGTCACCATAGGAAACAGTCCAAAGACAGCCTTCAACACACCCTTTGGCCTGTTTGAATCATATTGAACATCATTTTATCTCCAAAATTCTGCATAAATGTAGCACAAATTCATTGATGTGTGCTTCATGACTTTTTACATTCCCTACCTTAACTCTTACTGGCAATTTCTTCTTCACTGAAGCAACACTGAACTGTTGACTTCTGAGAAGGTTATGTATTCTCAAATAGTGTCTTACCTTCACAACAAAGTCATCACCAAATGATAGTTTGGGATTTAGAAGTGTTGTTCTACTGAGAATGACATTTACATGTTCACTAGCCAAATTTTATAGCATTAAATAATAAAATAGTTCTGAAATTACAATTAAATAAATACCATTATCTGCTGATGGGCAGGTGCAGGTGAAAGTGTGTGCCAAAACTGGGACTCGAATCCGGAATCTCCTGTTTACATGGCAGGCACACTATCCCTCTGAGCCACCGAGGGCGCAGACGATAGTGTAACTGCGGGGATTTATTGCCGGCACGTCCCCTGTGAGACCCACATTTTCAACTTATAGTCCACACACTACATTCATAGTGCCCCTGACATTATATCCATTACTTGCGGCAGAACAGATGCCGTCTTCATATAAGAGTTCTGGTTGATATTATCTGTTTTCTGTGACCTATCTGTGGAATTTACTGTGTGAATCACGGTATTTTCTGATACAAACTGACATTTTATGGTATTGATGATACATGTAGGCAGCATAGTCCAGGGACATAATTCTGACAGGGGAAAATCAAATATTTGTTTTAAGTCGAAACAATATGGCAGCAAATATACAAGCAAATAACAGTAGTACTGCAGGTTGCATACACCTGGAGCAAATGGATAAAAGCCAGGAATTTTTTTGACTTCTGGGAGTTTTCATTTGATTAGTTTTCAGTTAAATTCTTGTAATTTTGATTGGCAGTAATAGGTATCTCTAACAAAGATTTTTACTTTAGGCCACTGCAGCAGAACAATATTTCAGCAATTATAAAAAATAAAAAAAAAGCCAGTGCACACACAAGTTTCCTTTCAAAATGTCTTTCTCATGGCCCTTGTTTCAATCAGTGTGATGTTACAACTGCTTAACTTTGTAACAGGTTGTGGGAAAATATAATGAATGGTGGATGGAGATGTATTACTTTCAAAATATATTTCTTTTTATACAAGATGAATTATGTTGTGTGTGAGAGCATTAGACACTCATTAACAAATTAACAGTGAAGACCAGACATTTATGCTGTGATGTAGGATTTTACTGCCATATTTGTGGTTTGGTATATCTTAAAGCGTAAAGCAAGTTGAAAAACATCAAGTTATTCCTATTTATTTTAGTTCTTTCATAGATTATAAATTATGCAATAACACTGGCAAAAAGTTTAATTGTCCTAAAAAGGAAAGTGGGAGAAGTGAGTTCTTGAGCAATTACATACATAACTGGCTTTTCTATACAAAAGTCAAAACGCTCAGTGGAAAATGTATTCAAGCAGGTAACCCATGAAACATTTGACACCCAGCAATGAAATTTATAGTAAGGCTTGTCAGCAATATTCAGTCACACAATTTTAGCTGTGTTCTTAGGATGCTGCATAATCATAAGGTCATAAAAGAAAAACAGCAAAAAAATTTTGAGGACTAATATTATAAGTCAAAGCTTAGCTTTACTTGCAGCTATGTAGCATGTATATTAGTTTAAATAATCAACTTTTCCTATTTGTGTGTCTGCACTACTTAACAGTAATGTCACTATTGGGGGAGTACATCACGTGCCCTGTGCCTCTGAATATCTGCTGTCAGAGGCTTGCAAGATCATGTGACATGAACTATGACTGTCTCACAAAAGCACATCCCAAACTTGATTTCAGCATTTCAGTAGTTACTACGCTGTATTTGCAGGAGTTCCATTATACTTCCATAATGCAAACGTATACACTGTAAATGTTGCTGTGCATTAAAGATCTTTCCAAAATGCATTTTTTTTTTGCTGGATTTCATTTTCCAAAGTGCCGGGAAATACTTAGCCACTGTATAACACATTCACCATTCAAAGAAATGACAAGATTTACAGCTCTGAGCCAATGTATATTGTCATACCAAAAATTGTACTTTTACCAGAGTTACAGTGTATTTTCACCTTGGAAATAGTGTATTTCTAACTGGGAGATGTGAAAAAATTGTGGAATTTTATTTCTTGTCTATGTACTCCCTGTATTGTAATCAATCACATCACACATACAGAAACTGAAAAAATGGTTAACAAATTTCTTAAAAGTATGATTGGCTGGTTTTCTGTAAATTGTCTCACCCTTCATTTTAAAAAGACATGACATATTCAGTTCTGCACATCTAGGTGTACTAATCCAGTGATAAGTGTAATACACAGCAAGGAAATAATAAATAGGTGTCCATAATGATGAGAATTTAAACTGGAAAAAGCACATTTTGGAATTCCTAAAACTACTTAGTTCAGCCAAGTTTACACCTAGAATCATAGCAAATCTTGTGGCGAGACTAATCAGTAATGTGACACATTTTCTGTATTTTTGTTCAATAATATCATATAACATTCCGGGGTAACTCATGTTTAAGAAAAAAAGTCTTCTTTGCTCAGAAATATGCTGTAAGAATAATATGTGCTGCTCACCCACAAACATCTTGTAAACTGTTTAAAGAGTTGGGCATTCTGACTACTACTTTACAGTATACGAGTTTCTTCTCTCATGAAGTTTGTTGTAAGTACTTCAGTACAGTTCAAAAGGAACATTGATATACATAATTACAATACTTGAATGAAAAAGACATTTATTACTTTATGTTATCTTTAGCACAAAAAGAGACACATAGTGCTGCGACAAAAATTTTTAATTACTTGCCCAGTAATATAAAATGTCTGACAGTAAAACTAAATTTGAAAACAAACTTAAAAAGTTTCTCCTTCACATCTGCTTCTATACAATAGGAGAACTTCGTTTTCTTATGTGTGAAAGGTAGTGGATAGAAATTAAAAATACTAACTAAAACCTGTATTTTAAAAAAACTTTATAAATATTCAGCATGTAATGTAAAATTTCTCATTCCACATCATTGCAAATTCTCATTCAAAATGATCCCAGCAACACAAAAGTAACTAACTAACTAAATCAAGCAATGAAAAATTTAGGATGGAATAATGAGAGTATTATGAAATGATAGTTTGCTACTCAGTATATTGTGTAGATGTTGAGCCACAGACAGGCACAGCAAAAAGACTACTGAACATGTAAGCTTTCAGTCAGAAGCCCTTCTTCTGAAATAGACATTATAAAAACTCATACAAATATAGTTCACACACACTTGACCATTGTCTCTAGCTGTCGAGGCAAGAGAGTGTGGCCATGCGTTTGTGTTGTGTTTGCCTGAATGTATGAGTGTGTGTGTGTGTGTGTGGGGGGGGGGGGGGGTGTTTTTGTGTTTGAGTGTTTTGTCTAATTCAAGGGAAGACCTTATGACCAAATTCTTAGATGTTTTCTTGTCTTTTTGTTGTCCCTGTCTACGACATAACATCTCTGCTATATAGTGAGGGCAGTCTATCCTTTTCATAATATGGTAACTAACTAATTGAATATCTCTCAGCAATGCTTCAATGACTAAACAGTTTTGAGGCTACCATTAATCCTTCCAAATGGATATTTGATGTCTTCCAGGTGACATTCATGGATCACCAGATTTACTTCCCTAGCTTAGCCTCCATTCAAGAGCTACTGACTGAAGCTCTTCCTGGTCTTCCCACTTATTGGATGGACCAAATTAATACTGCCTTCACTGCTGCCAAGAACAGCCTTGTCCATACTGCACTTGTGGCTCATGCTGCACTTGATGACCAGTTGGCACTGGTGGTTGATGCAGGCGACTATTCCTTAGGTGCAGCTTTGCAACAACACCTCATGGCAGCCACTTGTTTTCTTTTCAAAGAAGCGTCTGCTTTGAAACACCATTAGAGTGCTTATGATGAGAAGCTGCTTGTCATCAATGAGCCAATCTGCTACTTCTGCCCGTTACTGGAGGCCAGGAACTTAATTGCATTTCCATACCACAGGTGCATCATGTATACTTTGCAGCAGACAACAATCATTGCTCACCATGTCAGTTCCACCATCTGGGTTATATCTCTCAGTCCAGCATGTGAAAGACAATTTGAATCCTAGGTGTTCAACAAGCTTGCCAAATTCTTGGGCACTCATCATCGCCATCCAGTCCACAATGATATGGTTAAGTGATGGCATAAAACTTTGATGGCAGCTCCAGTTTGCCACTACATAGCATGGACTACTGCACTCCAAGACCCACCTCAAGGCTTCAGTGGCTGGTCTGATGTATGGTCTGTGGTAAGCTTTACTCTCAGCATGGCATCCCAGCTTCCTTCATTATTTCAGATTTGCTCACTGCCATGCATGTAATGGTCAGGGTTGAGGAGATTGTGCCTTGTCTCCAATGTCTATATAGTCCTGATAAGACTTTTAGATGAGGTCATCATACTGTGAAAATTTCCATAAATGGGAACACTCAGGCAGAGTCACTGGGCAATGTCAAGCTGATATACACATTCCCATCTGGGTAATACAGAATTATTCGATTCCACCCCTCTGCTTTGACCGATGACGTCTTCAGTATGGCGGAAATGGCTATTCTAAGCATCTCAAATATGGCGCTTATAATGTCACTACAGACAGAAGGCAACAAACACGAAAATACATGTAAATAAGACAATAACATCTCTGTACAATCAAACTAACGGGAAAGATGCTGGAAATTCTTGGCCTGGGGAGGGGGTTGGGGGGGGGGGGGGGGTTTAGCGGTGGAGGAACAGCTAAATACAGGGTGTTACAAAAAGGTATGGCCAAACTTTCAGGAAACATTCCTCACACACAAAGAAAGAAAATATGTTATGTGGACATGTGTCCGGAAACACTTACTTTCCATGTTAGAGCTCATTTTATTACTTTTCTTCAAATCACATTAATCAAGGAATGGAAACACAAAGCAACAGGATGTACCAGTGTGACTTGAAACACTTTGTTACAGGAAATGTTCAAAATGCCCTCCGTTAGCGGGGAAACATGCATCCACCCTCCATCGCTTGGAATCCCTTATGTGCTGATGCAGCCCTGGAGAATGGCGTATTGTATCACAGCCATCCACAATACGAGCACGAAGAGTCTCTACATTTGGTACCGGGATTGCGTAGACAAGAGCATTCAAATGCCCCCATAAATAAACATCAGGAGGGTTGAGGTCAGCAGAGTGTGGAGGCCATGGAATTGGTCCGCCTCTACCAATCCATCAGTCACTGAATCTGTTGTTGGGAAGCGTATGAACAGTTCGACTGAAGTGTGCAGGAGCTCCATCGTGCGTGAACCACATGTTGTGTCTTACTTGTAAAGGCACATGTTCTAGCAGCACAGGTAGAGTATCCTGTATGAAATCATGATAACGTGCTCCATTGAGCGTAGGTGGAAGAAACTAAACCGAGCTCTAACATGGAAATTAAGCATTTCCTGACACATGTCCACATAACATCTTTTCTTTATTTGTGTCTGAGGAATGTTTCCTGAAAGTTTGGCTGTACCTTTCTGTAACACCCTGTATAATAGTAAACAAAAGACACACCATGATGGAAAAAAAAAAATCTACGGGATTCGCACACTTCCCTTGATCTATATAGGTCAACCGCAGCTCATAATACCAATACGCCAACATCTACAGCAAAGACTGTGAAAAATGGAATCAGACATTTATGTTGACCACAACTGATGATACCAAAACACCAATTCCTTCATATAAAACTACGAAAATTGGAATCGGTCATTTTCGTTGAGCTATATAGGTCAACCATAACTACTGATACGAAAAAATCAACACCTACACCTACAAAATACAAAAGAAAAACTAAAACATCTCCAAAACTCAAAAGTCAGACATCCCTATGTACATTAAAACACATTCAATAGCCAATAAATATACAAAACATTACAACTTGAGAGAGATAGGCAAAAAAAAAAAAAAAAATTGCTTACCACCAACATATTTCTGTGCTGCAAAGTAGGTCGACCATCCCAAACACACACACACACACACACACACACAGATGGTGCCATCGAACACAACATGACGACTCTACAAACACAACCAACTCATAAACTTCGTGCTGTAATGATGTCACATACCACAACACCCTTACGTCGTGGGTCAGAGCAGATGGATTGAATGGGATGCTGATGTTGTCCCCCATTCTGAGCCCATCTCTTTGCACTCCCCTCAGATGCCATTGCCACCACCTCCCCAGTTGGCACAACCACTGGTCCTATAAAACTCTGGGCATCAAGTGTGTTAACCAGGTCAATTTGCCTAAACATTCTGTTACTCCCCTGTTTGGGGTAGCAACTGCAACCAGCAACTTTGCAATTTGACCAGGCACAGTACTTTGATCTAGCCAAGTCATGCACTTATAGCAAAGGCCAAAAGGTAGCACTTGAAGTACAGTTAATCAGGCTGTGAGCTTAAAGCATTGATGACATTGTAGCTGTGTCAGTAAGCAAATGTCCCACCATACGTAGAAATATAATACAGGACCGAAACAACAGAGGCTGCAAGTTTGGTGTCTAGGTTATATCAACAGAATTTTTCTCCCACTGTGTGCCCAGTTTGAGGGGGTCCAGCACATTTATGGAGCAGAGGTTTCAGATGGATCCCTACTGCTGCAACTTCACTTGATTGACCTGCATACAATGTATACTCACACATGCACAAGACAGAATGTGACCATTAATTGTGTGTCCTCCAACGGTTTAGTCATTTCAGTGGTCACTTGTATGATGGAATGCATTTTGATTACAATGGTCATCTAATTGATGGATTGTGTAGTGTAAAAGGTGGTTACTTATATGATGTGATATGCTGTGATGTTAGTTGTCACACAAGTGGCAGATCTTGTACTGAAACTAGTACTTGCTTGTGTGACAGGATGTGTCAGTGAGTGCAGTTCTCACCTGAGTGATTGACTATTTTAAGCGTTTTTCACAGGATGTGTCAGTGAGTGCAGTTCTTACCTGAGTTATGGACTATTTTAAGTGTTTTTCAGTGACTGCTCTTGCAACGAGCCCTTTACCGTGACTAAGTGGTCTCCCTGCAATGGGTGTTTTGTGACATTGTGATCATTTCTGTCAATAGTTTCGTTAATCAACACTGCTGTCAATAACTGTTTACTTAGTGAGCAATTATGTCTTTTATGTGTAAGAATGTGCCTATTGTACCTTTTATTTAAATTATCTCAGTATCATATATTTTCAGCCATCTGAAATTTCAGAGATCTGTACTGCTGCACCCTGTTTGCTAGGTAAGATCTAAACCAAACCATCATTTCTACAGAAGTTGATCTTTATTTAAATAATCCATAAGTCAGTTTTTCATAATATTTACTATTATTTTTGAAAATGAAGACAACTGGGTTGTAGTTCTCTAAATTTTCCTTATCACATTTTTTTGTGGATGAGAATAACTTTTGCTTTCTTTAGGTAATCAGGAAAGCAACCTGATGGGAATGACTTATTTATGATACATTTTAGAGATGCATTTATGCTGCTAATACAGTCTCTTAGTAGACACACAGGAACATCATTTAGAAATGGGGACAATTTGTTCTTAAATTAATGCACAGTGTGGGTGATTTCCTCTCCCATTTCAGCAGCAGCAGCGTTATGTGAGGCTCATAGTTATTTGGTGCTGTATATTGTGTGTGGTAACTTTTATTGCCATTTGGTTGCTACATTACTAAAGTAACTGTTGATAAAGGTATTCAGATCCTAAGGCTTATTTATTTAATCACCTTTATTTCTGATTTTTGTATTTGTCTGTTTTGGCTTTGTGCTACCAGTTTCTTGTTTTACTATATTTGTTATTGCTTTGCTCTTATTGTTTAACGTCTGTATGACCTTACTAATTTGAAATCTGTTTGCATCTTGCAGCAGTTTCTTATATGTCCTTTTGTATTTGAGGAAAAACTGTAAGAAGACCCTCTCATTATCTTTGCTAGAGCTGAGGTATTTGAATGTTCTAAGCATTCTGTTATTCTTGTTACCCAGTTTTCTCTGGCAGATTCTCTACAGTATGTGCTATTTTAGGAAATTTCTCCTGAAATTTTAGTTACAATATAATCACAAATTTGCTGAATTTTTCATTTACATGTGTTCCTGAATATACTTCTGACCATTTCTGGCTGGTGCAGTATATCTTTTTATATTTTGTCTAACATGCACACTTTTTGCTCCAGGTATGTCTATTGCCTTGGAGCAGACAAGGTGCCTATCATTTTATGCCTAGGCTCTGGGGACAAAGAAAAGAATTTACTCTCAACCATTAAACGTCTTGTGAGGTACACAAAAAAGTAGTTACTTCCTTTTTCATGTGATGCAAAACAAGTTATAATTATTCTAAATTATCTGATTTGTGCTCAATAGTAATATTTCTCACAATAGCAATAGGCAAGGGTATAACATTCTTGTATTTTCTCAAGAATAAAACTCAAGATGAGATCGTTATTTCAACTACCTCTGATTACTATTATCTTCACCCATGTTCACATGTAGATGAATTTGCAGATCAGAGGGATCATTGCAAAGTGGACCAACGACAAGAACCTACACTTTTTATGAAGCCCTGTTGGAGAAAATTTTCATTTAACTCCCTAAAACACATTATTTCAGCTGTGGCCTTTAGTCAATGACAGAGCTATGTGTTGCATTACATGTAAAACTCTGGTTTATGTAAGATTGGAATTTTTTCAAATAAGGTAAGTAATTTGCAGCCAAAAATTTTATCTACCACATAATGTAGACTCATAATGTTTCTAATGTTAGTAAATACACAGATGAATCTAAAAATCAAAATTATCAACATAATAAATAATAATAACAATGATTAAATCTTCATCTTTTAAAATGCATTATAAAGGGGTTGTTTGTGTTGTTGCGTCGGATGATGATTACATGAAAATTTTGTCAGGATTTGTAAGTGGTGGGTCCTTGAAGTATGGCAATACACAAACACCGAGAAGCAATTTTAAACAGTTTTATTAACAAAGGTGTATTATAAATCATGCAGACTATGTGTACCCATCATCACTGTGTCTGATATCCCAGCAGCGGCTAATTACAGTCATATCGAAAGGGTCCATGTTGAGCTAAGAAAATAGACATATTCGCGCCCAAGGCTGTGCTAGTTAATACGGGGTGCTGCGGATGGCGGGCAGTGGCATACTCCCTGCCTCACACTCCGGCCAGATTCCGTGTGTACTGACCAAACAAATTGTCAGCATTCCAGATAGGATCACTGGCGAGTGCGTGTTACTTACTGTATGGCTGTGTACAACCTGTGGATCCTTACATCACTCTCCCCATAGAAAAAATGCAACCATAGCCCGCTGAAGACAGCCTCCTGGGCATTATAAACTATTTTGGCATTTGTGGCATCAGAAGGCATTGCAACATGTATTTCATTTGCAGACACAGTAACATTAGGTACAGAGAAGTGTGCCGTCGGGATGACAGCTTCGTACATGACAAATGCGGTTGACAAAGGACATATTAACAACAGTAATAGAAACACAACACAGACAATCAAGTTTGCATTAACATTACTGGATGAACCGAGGGACTTAATCTATTCCCAGCTTCTACGAAGTTTAACTCATTATTGGAAGAGATTACATTTTCATGGGTGTCCTTAATTAAATTATTGTCTTCAGAAAAACATGAGAAGGAATGCTTTCCATGTGTTAATATGTATGAATCATTGTAATAAACAAATAACATTCACATTAGTGTCAAATGTCCAGTTGCATGAAATGTAGTTGGCAATACACTAGGCATATCAAATAGTTAACAAGATAAATCACAATTCATTCAAGATTAATACACTATTATTCAATTTGAGTGTAAAGGGTAGCTCAGGTGTATAATAATTTTTACATGTAAATGTGACATCAAGGGTGGAGCTAAATGAGAAAACTGTACCTTCAGAACATCGTTTAAGAAATGGATGATAAAGATACATTAAATTTCTAGGGCAATCATTTCTTGGAGTATGATTCATAAACAATTCTTTCTCACAGCTGTACACTCTACTATCTAAGAATGCTGTCGATTCAGGGAAATTAACTTATGACTATGTTTACACATATGCAGATCATTTTCATTTAGGGACACAAAATAGCTTTGATCCTTGCTTATCAGTAGATAATCATTCAGTATGTACTTTACATGAGTACCTGTCTGTCTCCATTTCTCAGGGTAATTATAAATCTTATACATTTCAAAATTATGTTTTGATCTAGCAATGGGTGTAGAAAAAATAACAGTTAAGCCATCTTCAATCACTAAAGAGTGTGAGGTGGTTAACGTATTGTAAGCATATCAATTATAAGAGTTAGCTGGGTAAATCATAGTACAGATTGCATCTGCCTTTGGCTCAATTGATAGTAGGATCTGTAAAAATTGTAGTGGATGTAGTAGTACACTGTTCAAACAATCATTTGAACTACTTTCTAAGGCTTTTCTTAAGTTAAGAGCATCAATTCTAGCATTTGATAAACTATCAGTAATCCTTAACAAAAGAATATTTAGATCTAAGTGACTCTAAATGAATCTAATGAACATGGTTAATTAGTTCCAAATACTAGAGTTAACAATGCACTTAAAATAAATGAGTTTCTTGAGATAACCTGTGCAATAAAAGGTTTAATTTCACTGTGTGCCTGTGCAATAGCTTCAATATTTCACATTCACATAAGCACATGGCTAAAATAAACACTCCCACTGCACTCTCAGACACTACACACATCTACGCAAATTACAGGATTGCTCAGAACGTGGTGATGCCTTGGCCTTGAAGTCTGGATTGCAAGCTCGCTATTCTAGCTTCCTGGGTTTGAAAACAGCAGGTTGGCCTCTTGGTTGGTCCTCGTCATATTGCGATACTACAGGAAATCCACCCAGAAATGGCTTTACACAATTGACATGTATGACAATCAAACGAAATGGCAGTTGGAGCTTAAGAGTGGCTGGTAACAACATCTCCAAGATAGGATATGGTCCTTTTCAAAACTTCTTAAACTTTTTGACTTGACTCTTCTTTAACACAACGTTGCTCAGATACACAAGATCTCAAACTTGATACTTAGGCACTGCTACTTGGTGGTCGTGTTGTCTTTCTTCTGAAGAAAGCATTGATAATTTCACTGTTTTACTCCCCTCCATGCTTCCTTTAGCTTGCGTCCTAGATCCCTTATGTGTTCATTGCTGATTCCGATAGTTAATTGTGCAAAGTCCAACGGTGAATGCATTCTTCTTCCATAGACGATCTCATATAAACTTGGACAGTTGAGCTGTGCATTTTGGCACTGTAACTACTTACCAAGTATGATAAACAGACATTCCAATTGTCATGTTTGCTGCTCACATAATGGCCAATCATTTTAATTATTGTTCTGTAGACCCTCTTGATTTTGCCATTTCCTTCAAGGTGTACTTGAGCAGTCCTTAACTGAGTTATTTGCATGAGCTTACAAGTCTATTTAAGTAATTCACTCATAAAATTCGGTCCTTGATCACTAATTAAACTTAATGACAATCCAAACTTAAGAATCCATTCTTTTACAAAAACTAAAGCTATAGTGTCTGTGCTCTGATCAGGTATTTGTATCATGAGAAGGTATCTAGAGAAATGATCCAATATTGTCAATATGTATTTGTTTCCATCTTTAGTCTTAGGCAATAGTCCTATGACATCTGGTCCTACTCATTCAAATCATTCATTTGTTTCTGGCAGTTCTTGCAATAGTGCTCTACTTTTTCCTACATTATTCCATCTGTTACTGGAATCACATTGTGAAACAAACTCGAAAACGTCAACTTTGTGGCTTGGCCACCAAAACATTTGAGCTATTTTAATGTTTGTTGCTTTTTTACTGCAATGTCCTGATAATAAAGAATTGTTTTGGTCTGTCATGATTTGCTCTTTCATGCTTTCTGGAATAACTAGACAATTTCCTATGCTTTCTGGAATAACTAGGCAATTTCCTTTACTAGTGATTTTGTACAATAATCCATCTATTTTGACATAATGTTGATCATTTTTCAATAATTTTCATTGTGGATTTTCTTCTTGAGCTGCCTTTATATCTTCTTCTCGACTTATTGCATTAGCATTCACATGTTGTTCAACAGGCTAGTGAATAACCTTAAATTGGTACTCACCCAGTCTTAACGTCCATCTTGTTAATCCGGAACTTGGATCCATTAAGCTCAATAACCATTTAAGTGTGGCATGATTTGTAATAACTGTAAATTCTCTTCCTGTAAAGAAACATCTGTTATGTGTTATACCAAAAACCAAAGCACAAAGATCCTTTTCAATAGTAGCATAATTACAATCTGCTATGTTTAATTGTTTGGAAGCAAATGAGATTAGACATTCATGACCATCAACTTCTTGAGACAAGATTGCACCTATGGCAAAATTGGATGCATCTGTTGAAAGAATAAAAGGTTTACTGAAATGTGGATAGGCAAACACTGGGGCTGTAGTTAAAGCAGTTTTAAGTTCTTCCATTGCCTTTTTGCACTCTGTTGACCATTTAAATGTGGCTCCTTTCTTCAGTAGCTGTTGCACTGGACGTGCTATATCCACATAACTAACTATAAATCATCTGTAGAAATTTGACAATCCCAAGAATGATTGTAGTTCTTTCAAATTTTGTGGTTCAGGAAAATTCTTTGCATCTTCACTTTATTTTGGATCTGGTCGAATGCCTTCACTGGTTATAACACGACCAAGATAGTTAACTTTACTTTGTGCAAAATGACATTTATCTATTGATAAAGACAGGTTTGTGCTTTTTATACACTCAGAAACAGCTTGTAGTCTCTCAATATGCTGTTTCATGTTTTCACAGAAATATATTACATCATCAAGGTAAACAAGTGCTTGTATTGGGGTGAGTGCTTGTAAAACTGAATCCATCAGGCGTTGAAATGTAGGTGGAGTGTTACGAAGTCCAAACAGCATATGAAGGCAGTTGTATACTTCTGTTGCTCTTACAAATGAAGTTTTTGCTTGATCATTAGGATGCACTGTCAACTGGTGGTAACCACTTGTTAAATCACATACGGAAAAAATTCGACACCTGCCAAAGTAATCCAAGTTTTCCACTAAATTTGGTAAGGGATAAATGTTGGGTATGGTAACAGCATTCAAAGATCTGTAATTAACTCAAAAACAAAACTGTGATTCTCCAGAAATTGATTTCTTCTTTACAATTACGACAGGCGAACACCACACTGGGTCTAAAGGATGTCTTGGTTTTTATAATTCCGGCTTCTAACTGTTCTTTAACCATGTCTTTTACCAACTCTCTTTGACTAAATGGTATTCGGTAAGGTTTCTGTGTGACTGAGGCTGCATTGCCTGTATGATTACGGTGCTGAACTAAATGGGTGACAGGTAAATTTGCGCGTTCTCAGAATAAATCTGCATTCTCCAGCACAACAGGTGCTAAAATCTTTTGTTCATCAGCTGTCAAATGTTCTATCTTCTTCCAAATCTTGCCCTTCAGTTCATTATTAGCTACATCTCGTCATTGTAATTTTGCGGTGCTGTTACAAAAATCTGTTTTTATAACTGCAGCATTTGTTACCTCATCTGCAATCTGTATTACGTCACTGTTACTTACATTCGATGCTTCAGCCACTTTTGTCTTTGTGGCAAAACAACATCCTCATTGCTCATATTCGGTATTGTAACCGGGACTTTTGCGACATTCTGTCTCACCATAGTAGCACCACTTACGCATTTAGCAACATAACAATGCATTGTATCTAGTAACTCACTTTTCTTGGCTCACTCAATTAATAACAAAGTTCCTTCCTTGCATCAGCGAGACTTAACTTCAACATTTATTGTCTTTCTTGCTCCCTTGGGAATTTGCTGAGGCTGATCAATTTGAACATAAACTCCGATGGTTTGAACTGATGCATTGTTTGGGCAGTTTACTCCTATGCTATCAGTATTGCTGCTCCTTTGAGTTCGATCTGAAGAACAAATTCCTAGGTTGTAGTTGCTACGGCCAACTGTGATCATTCTTTGTGTGACAAATATCTCTGCCTCATTAGCGGGCAAGAAATCAAATCCAAGTACACCGTCATAACGCATTCAATTATTTGAAACTACTTGCACCCTTGCTGTGTATTTATCTTTATCTTTATTTTCACTTTCATCTTTGTGTTGGCCAAGAATTAATTCTACATCAACTTTTCCACAGTTACATGGCTTTCCTCCATTTGACCTTCACACTTTTAATAGTGGCTGTTGCAAATTATCCCATTTATCTTTTCAAGGCCACATCAATTAGGTCTGTGCTCCAGTGTCACTAAGTAGTTTGACATTTCTCCCAAGGTATACAGCACCTATCACAAAGTCATTTTCGGTCTGATTTTCACTGTAACTACCAGGAATCACTGATTATGGCTAGGGGCAGACAAAGTGGTGGCCTGTACATCCATATACTCATTTAAAGATCTGGCAGATTGTCTGTTGTTTGCATTACCTTCATTCTTGTTGCAACAATCTCTCGAAACATGACCCTGCATCCTGCAATGATAGCAGATTTGATTCCCTTCACAATCCTTATGCTTGTGACCCAGATTATTGCATCTGTAACAATGTACTGTTGTGTTGAAATCTCTGCATTCTTCTTTCTGCATCTCGTTTGGGCAGCTTAGTGCTTCAACGAAAACAACAGCTGATTCTACTACTTCCTGAAACATTCTACATCCTGCCAATGTAACAGCTTTGCTTACATCCTCTCCATGCAACCCATGAGTGAATGTGTCCAAGGCTCCCTGGTTGGCTTCGAACAACTGAATGCGATCTTTATTTTCATCTTCTACTAACTCGTACATTTGAGAATTGATATTTTGAATTCTGTCAGCAAACTGCTCGATAGATTCATCTGGTCACATTCGCATACTGCAAATCTGCTCTCTGTAAAATTTGATTGCGTTTTATGTTTAAATCTCTGAACAACAATCGTTCTAAAGTCATTGTAATATTCTGTTTTTATGCAAGTAGGCTCCACGATAATGACATCTAGTGCTGCTCCCTGAATTCTTAATTTGGCAACCACTAGCTTATCGTAATCTGTCCCCGATCCTAACAGGGTGGCACCTTCAAGTTTACGAAAAAGCAGTTTCACATCATCTTCAGGTTTCCCACTAAACTCTGGTACTGATGGCAATAATGAAAAATTCTTTATTGTAGTTGTACCTGTACTGAATGAACTATCATTTACCAAGTCTTTTGGGATGTTACTCTCACCTATTTCTGCTTTTAACTGTTGAATCTCTTATTGCAGTTCATTAATAACAGTTGGTAGATATGACTGGATAGCGACCTTTTGTCTAATTTAACACCAATGAGTCACTCAAATGTGAAATAAAAATCCATCACTGCCTTTTGTATTCTAGCCAGACTGGAGTAGGCCAACCTGAATTCCAGCGTTGGATGTCCCTGAGTAGTCAAAAGATGTTCAGGCTGCTGGTGTTTGAAGTTCATGTTGTGCTTCAGAACTGTAGATTTTCAATAATAATCCCCATGCTGACACCACAACTGTAAGGGGGTTGTGTATTGTTGCCCCATATGGTGATTACATGAATATTTTGTCAGGATTTGTAAGCTGTGGGTCTTTGAGGTGCGGCGGCAATACGCAAACACCGAGAAGTAAGATTAAACAGTCTTATTAACAAGGGTAGATTATAAAACACACACACCCTGCATAACCATCATCACTGTGTCTGATATCCTAACAGCGGTTAATTACGGCCGTATTCAAAGGGTCCATGTTGAGCTAAGAAAAGAAACATATTCGCACCCGAGGACATGCCAGTTAATACTGTGGACTGCAGACAGTAGCGTACTCGCTGCCTTGCATTCCAGCCAGATGCTGTGTGTACTGACCAAGCAAATCGTCAGCATTCCAGATAGGCTAGCTGGCGAGCGCGTGTTACGTACTGTACGGCTGTGTTCAACCTGTAGACCTTTACAGCATCAACTAAATTCTAATGGGCCCCTTTAAAAGGCTCTTGAGGAGACATCACTTTGTATTGTGTTATCGTATTCTGTTGCTAACCATTTATTGTATTTTTTGTTGTAAGTATTCAAAATTCTCTGGTTGGAGGTCAGGTGCAATCAGTGCTGATTTGGTGTCCTTTACAGATGAACCTCACATTGCAGCAGCAAGTAAAATCAGAGCATATAACTCCTGCTTTCTTGACTAAATTGTTCCCGTACCAAGCTGTAGGGTTTTGGGTAATCTTCTAGGGTAGAGAGCTAGTACAGATTGTGTCTTTCTGGGATTTTTCTCCAGTTTCAGAGTATTGTTATAGAAAACTGTATTCCTGATCTATTTTTAACAGCAGTTATCATTATAGCACCCTTATCTACATGATGATATTTTGTGTGAATGTGTATTAGGGATACTGTGTTGTAATCTAATAGTAGGCACAAGGTTCTCATCCAAATCTGTTTCTGTGTTACGGTAAAAACCTATGCTCAGTATAGTATGGAGTCGGTGGACTTAGTCAATATTCATTGAGCTGAACAGGTAGTGGAAAGCAGAGGCATGTAAACCACAATCTCAAGAGCCCTAAAATGAATTTCTGCTGCAGTTGTGAATTCCAGCTGCAGAACAGAGGTGGCCACTCAGGTTGTAGCATAAGTCAGAAAGCAAAAAGGGATGATTACTTGTGGGGAAGCAAGATGCATTAGGCAACATATGGCTTTTGTGAGCACTCAAATTATGAATTAGCAGAGAAACAGGAAGGTAGAGTGAAGCAATTAGAATTCCTGGATCTATGGAGGAGCTAAAAAAAAAAAAAAAAAAAAAAAGAGAGAGAGAGAGAGAGAGAGAGAGAGAGAGAGAGAGAGAGAAAAGAAAAGAAAAGAAAACAATGAGAACCACGGTAGGCAAGAATCATTAGGTGACACGGTAGGCTTACTTTTAGACTGGGTGTTGAATTAGTCATTAGAGCAAAAAATAATTATACAAGAACAGCTGACCGTGCACAGGAGCAGGTCTCAATAGAGATAGATACTTAGGCAGAGTCTAAGCAAGATCAAGTCCCACAATGTGTGAATGAGGAAATCAAGACTGCTGTTAGTAATCTGATGATAAAGTTCCCGTTGAAAGTGGGTTAAATAATGAATTACATGAGATCAGGGAACAAACAGAATCAATTTTTTCTCAGTGGAGATGTAAAATAGTTGAAACAGTCAGAATTGGCAGAGCTGTCATTTGTATTCACATAATTGGTGTGAAAAGGTGTCTAATTTGATTATGGACACAAGACAGGAATTAACAGTCACTGAATGTGGAATGGTAGTTGGAATTAGGTGTATGAGACATTCAATTTCAGAAATCATTAGAGAATTTAATATTCTGAGATCCACAATATTAAGAATGTGCTGAGAATATAAAATTTCAGGCATTACCTCTCACCTCGGAAAATACAGTGGCCGACAATCTTCACTTAATGACTGAGAACAGCACAATTTGTGCAGAGATGCAAATAGACAATTATGTCACATGAAATAATCACAGAAATCAATGTGGGATATACAATTATATCTGTGGGGACAGTGCTGTGAAATTTGGCATTAATGGACTGTGGCAGCCGACTACCAATATGAGTGCCTATGCTAACAGCACAACATTGCCTGCAGCACCTCTCTTGGGCTTTTGAACATATTAGCTGTACTCTAGACGACCAGAAAACTGAAGCCTGGTTATATGAGTCCCAATTTGAGGCAGTTACAGCTGACAGTAGGTTTCAGGTATGGCACATTCCGCATGAAGTCATGGACTCCAATTGTGAACAAGACACTTTGCACGGTGGTGGTGGTTCCATAATGGCGTTTACTGTGTTTACATGGAACGGACTGCGTTCTCTAGTCCAACTGAACCAACAAGTGACAGGAAATGGTTGTGTTCAGCTACTTGTAGACCATTTGCAGTCAATCATGAACTTCATGTCCCTAAACAATAGTAGACTTTTTTTGGATGACAGTACCCCATGTCACTGAGTCACAGTTATTTGCAGTTGGTTTGAAGAACATTCAGAACAATTTGAGTGAATAATCTGATCACCAAGAGTGTCTGACATGAATCCTATCAAGCATTTGTGGTACATAATCAAGAGACCAATTCATGTACAAGGTCCTGCACTGGCAACACTTTTGCATTTATGAATGGTTATAGAGTTAGTACCTCTCAATATTTCTGCAGAGGACTTACTATGACATGTCATGTTGAGATGGTGCACTACTCCTTGCGGTCAGTCAGCCACTTCCATCTGCTATATTGTTTTAGCTCTGTCTACCACTTTCTTCCTGTGTTGTCCATTTTTTACTGCAGGCAGCATGCTTCCTCCTATGCTTCAGTGTAGGTAGACCCATATTTTTCCAAGCTTGTTACCTATGTTTTAGGTTCTGTTTTATCTTACTGTTCTGAGTCTTTTCTTGACACCTGTCTCAATCTGTTACTGAGCGGGCACTGAAGACCTTGCTGTGGTGCACCCATACAACCCTCTCCATCCATTATCCAAGCAAAAGCGGGTTCAACACAGTATTAGGTGGTATCACATGACTTTTGACTTCTCAGCGTATGAGGATTTTCAAAAGGCATTTCTTGCATAATCAGGGTTCAGTGGTGTACAGGTAATACTATGGAAGAAAGTTCTTATTCAGAGCCTATACTTTTCAAATTGGAAGCTTGTGCCAAAATTTTGAAAAGTAACTTAATATGGCATGCTACTATGATTGAGGATGTTCCAGTAACTATTGTTCTAGACGCAGGAGCATTTGTCACTGTCATTTCAAGAAGCTCTTTCAGTAAATTGTCCACAAAAACCAAGTTTCATGGCACTTCTGTTCAGAACTGCAAGATTATTGAAGGCACTTGCATGTGATCCAGAAATGTTAGAATGATGGAGATGTCAGTAAAACTAGAAAATGTAGCAATACTATCCACCCTTCTAGTAGCTGAAGACTTGATTGTTGACTGTGTTCTGAGCCTTTATTTTATCTGTGAGGACACAACATTGACTTCTCTACTGGTAAGATTTTCTTCCTCACTGGCAGTGAAAGAGCTAAAGTGGAGCTGCTGTGGAAGGATGGTAGCCACTGAATGTAGTGTCTAAGCTATCAGATCAAATTCTATTGTTGAGGAACAACAGAGGATAAGAGCATTTGTAATCCTGTTGAACAAAGAAGTTGAAGTCACATTACATGTATAACAGCAAGGAAAGACAGCAGTAGCATGGAATCAGTGTGGGGATACAAATGAAGAAAAACCTGGAATAATGCAAGGATATACATATGACCTTCTACAACAGTTTCTATCTTACAACATGGTCTCAGTGGAAATCACTAGATAATGAAATGGGAAGTATGCTTCGAGAACATAAGTGGTTCATAAGGACATATTCTCATGACGAGCTAATGCTACAGACTGACTACATGAAACTATTTGAAGAGATAGTGAATCATCTGTCTCATTTGTCAACACACTACACAACAGCAGAGCTAATGTTTCACATGAGGGAAAAGAAGGAATGGATGAACCAGATCCCACAGTTTGCCACGTCAGAGATTAGTTGGAGAAAAGGTTCAGGAAACTTTGAACTGTTTGAGAGACAAAGCATTCAGAAGAAAGCACAACTGTGACAAGAAAGTGGTAAAAATGGTAAGGTATCTAGTGGTTAAGGAAATATTATTAAGAAGCCACCCACCTTTTGAACAAAAGTAACAAAATGTGGCAGCCACTGTATATGGAACATTTTTTCCATTCTAAGAATTTCAAATCCTGGTGCATATTTATTAGTCATCATTAATTAAAGGATTTTACCCTCTTCAAGATTTATGGAAATGTTATTTGTAGTGGAATTAGTGTGCATCATTGTAGGAACACATTATCAATTGGAATGTCTGAGCAGAATATTGCATTAGTGTAATGCATAAAATAAAATTTATTTTATTTTACAACATGACATTTTTAATTTAGGCTTAAGGTATATATTTGGTTTTGTGACTATATGAAATGGGTTTATGTATTGTTGTCTGTAGCAGGTAAGTATTACCCTGTGAAATATGCAGATGCTCATGAATAATTCTTGAATTATATTAAGTCATGTCCTGAGAATACATACAGTCATTTTTCATAGTAATAAGGTCTGTTTAAAAATGTTGAATACTATTACAACATAGTGTAAGACAAATTTCTCTGCCTATATAGAGTGAATTGCCTGGCATAGTGTTCATCAAACCACCTTCAAGCTATTTCTTTAGTGTTTCACTATGAAACAGCAGTCAGGAAAAATGAACATTTGAGTCTTTCCATACAGTCTCTGTTCCCTCTTATTTTACTGTGATGATTATTTCTCCCTATATAGGTGGGTGCCAACAAAATATTTTCACACTCTGAGGAGAAAGTTGGTGATTGAAATTCCATGAGAACCTCCTATTGTGAGAAAATATGCCTTTATTTTAATGACTGCCTTTCTAACTCATGTATCATATAGCATGGCACTCTATCCCCTATTTTGTGATAATCCAAAATGAGTTCCCCTTCTTTGAACTTTTTCGATGTCCTCCATCAGTTGGATCTGCTGTAGAACCCTCATCGCTGCTGCTCCAGTACTCAAGGAGTGACTGGAAGTGTGTAGTGTAAGCAGTCTCTTTAGTTCATCTGTTGCATATTTTAAGTGTTCTGCCAATAAATTACAGTCTTTGGTTTACTTTCCCCACAACATTATCTATGTGATCATTCCAATTTAAACTATGTGTAGTTGTAATCACTAAGTACATAGTTGAATTGACAACCTTTAGATTTGTGTGATTTATCCTGTAAACAAAGTATAGCTGAATCTGTTTAGTACTCATGTGGATGATTTCATACTTTTCGCTATTTAGAGTCAGTTGGCACTCTTTGCACCATACAGAAATCATGTTGAAACCATTTTGCATTTTGTTTTGATCAACTGATAAATATACAAGGCATTAAATGGCAGCATAACCTGCAAACAATCTAAGAGGGCTTCTCAGATCATCTCCTAAATTGTCTATGGAGATCAGAAAGAACAGAGGGCATACAACATTTCTTTGGGAATGTTACATATTAATTCTATAGTACTTGATGACTTTCCTTTGATTACAGTCAACTATGACCTTACTGAAAGGAAATCATGAATCCATTAACACAACTAGACAATTCAACATAGGCAAGCAATTTGATTAGGACTCACTTGTGAGAAATGATGTCAAAAGCTTTATGAAAATATAAAAATATAAACCAGATTAATGAATGTAACAAGTGGCTCTAATGTGAAGTATGTTTCAATGATGACAGTAATTATAATTTCTAAGTATTTCCCAGCAATTTGTTGCCATGTCGTAGAATCAGTTGTACTGCCGGTGGTCTGCATCTTCCCAGCACCACATTTCAATGTCATAACTCAGCATCTTCATCAGGTGTTCCCTGAGACTGGTTGACGAGCTGACTTAGTCCCATAATTATGCCTGGGTGGAGTGTGGTGCTCCCTATGTCGTCCGTACCCACTGTGGACATTTCTGGCGGTGGTATCAGTCTCTAGGCACTCCATTTTCGGTCTGTGCCCATTGCGGCTTTCTCTCCAAGGAGCTTGCTGCCACTTGGTATCATGTATGCTATTCTGTTCTGTTACTTATGCCATTGGACATCTGTAGTTCATTACTGTAGGAGGGAACTTTCTTCCGTTGTTTCTGTAGTAGTTCCAGAGCAGGATTCCACGCAGTACTAAGCTGATATCCTGTTTCCCGGTTGATCGTGTTCTCCACCATCTTGATTTCAATCGATTCATTAATGACACTAGCCCAGAAGTGGGGGGTCTGAGCCAGGATCCTGGTTGTGTCATAATCCATGGTGAGCTTGAGGTCCAGGCAATGTTCTGCTATTGCAGATGTAGTTACCTGTCATAGCCTGGTGTGTCTTTGGTGTTCTTTACATATTATTTCAACTGTTCTGGTAGTCTGGCCGATGTAACACATCCCACTTTCACAGGGTGTATGGTAGACACCAACTTTCCTTAACCCCAAATCATCCTTGACAGGGTCCTCTTGACGAGAGGATGGCGCTCAAGAGTTTGCAGGAAGATAATGTCTTGATGGTGCCTATATCTGCCAAGGTCAGCAGAATCTCGATGAAACTAAATATCAAGAGTGTGTTCTGCCCACCTGGCAAGATAAGGACGCTCCTTGGAACTGTCAATAATGATTTGGGGTTAAGGAAAACCGGTGTCTACCATACACCCTGTGAATGTGGGATATCTTACATCGGTCAGACTACCAGAACAGTTTAACTAAGATGTAAAGAACAACAGAGACACACGAGGCTACGACAAGTAACTAAATATGCAATAGCAGAACACTGCCTGGAACTTGAGCACACCACGGATTATGAGAAAACCAGGATCCTGGCTCAGACCTCCAACTTCTGGGCTAGTGGCATTAATGAATTGATTTCAGTCAAGATGGTGGAGAACTTGATCAACTGGGAAGCAGGATATTATCTTAGTACTGTGCGGAATCCTTCTTTGAAACTACTACAGAAACATTGGAAGATTGTTCCCTCCTACAGAAATGGACTACAGACATCCAAGGGCATAATTAACAGAACAGAACAGCATACACAGTACCAGGCGGCAGCAATCGCCTTGGAGTGAAACACGTGTGGTCACAGACAGCATAAAGAACTTCTACAGAGGCATGATAGTGATAGGATCATGCCTATTGGGTGCGGACCAAATAGGGAACACCTCGGGATGTCTGCTACTTCAGAAGAGAGCCACAATGGGTGCGGACCAAAGATGGAGCACCTAGAGACTGATACCACCACCAGAAATGGCCACAGTGGGCACGGGTGGCATAGGGAGTGCCACACACCACCCAGGCATAAATATGGGACCAGGTCAGCTCATAAACCAGTCTCAGGGAACACCTGATGAAGACGCTGAGTTACAACATCGAAATAACGTGTTAGGAAGATGCATTCCACCAGCAGTACACCCGATTCTACGAGATGACGTGATAATCATTCATTTAGAAGTTGGTCTAGCTTGTGACTAAAGCTGCACCAACATTGGTAGAGGTGGGATATGTTGTTGAATTTGGTGAGATGTCTTCTGCACTCTTAAGTTTCATCCTTCTTCGGAGATGCATGCTTCATTTCTGAATATTGACATTTTGTGTTTGGCATAATATATTTTTCATTGTCTAAGATTAAGCTACTTGCCCCACATAGCAGGTTTATTAAATGAATTCGTGAAAATATTAGGTGGTGATTTTCAATTACTGTAGTTGTCATGATTTATGGAACTTTTATGAGAGGGGTTTATATAAATATGTGGAACAATATACATCAAGAGAAAATGTTGATTTTTTGAGAATAAAGTGGGCATAGAATCATGAACATATGTGAGTACAGTGTTTTGAAGAAGGGAACACATTCAGTGCACACAAGGTGTATCAAATGACAGATGATCACCCATGAATATGGTATGACAATTGGCCCATAAAGTCTGTAGCGTTACCACTGAAGCTAAGCTAATGTGTATAAGGATCCTGTTTTATTTGAAGGATTTGTGAAATGTACCACAGACATTCTGTGACTGTACCGTATTGGCATTATCCAGTTTGCCAGTGAAACTAGGGTTTCAAGTGATGGTCTAATGATAGTCTAAGAAACATTTATGATTGCATAATAATTAACCTTGTAATTAAACTTCTTCCAAATAGAACAAATTCAGCACAGTTGATAATTTAAAATTATTGGTCAATATGGTGTCAGGTGAAACCTCCTCATGTAAAGATGTCTCAGTTAGTATAAAATGTGATAGTGATGAGTGTAAGGTTTGTTTAAAAAAAGTTATGCAAGTTACCCTGTCTATCGAGCGCAAGTCATGGTACCACAATAAATGTGTAAAAGTGAATCTAAAGTATATAATAGTTGATCATGACTGGATATGCCATCAGTGCTTTTGGAGTGTTTTGAGAAACCAAATATTTAGCACACTAAAATCAAAAGAAACAATAATAATGGTTCTTACATGAAATTTAGTGATTATAACCATGTAATACTATGAACTCCACAAGAAATATCAAGTACTGGAAATAAAATACCAAGGATTGTAGTAAAATCATCAAGTAGCACAAGATGTTGCAATGTTATGAGTAACCTAAAAAGTAAAAATTCAGCAGGCATAGATGAAGTACCTGTGTGCTTACTGAAGGACTGCATAGACAACATTAAAGACCCTTTAGTGAACACCATCAATGAATTCTTCTCCACAAGTAGCTTCCCAGACATACTAAAACATGCAAAAATCCTACCTATACATAAGATAGGTGACCCAGAAATTATAGAAAATTGTAGACAAATCTCGTTACACTCATCCTTTTCAAAAGTCATAGAGACCATAGTGAAAAACTGGTGCATGGGCACTGTACAAATTTCAATCTTCTGAGTAAAGAGCAATTGGGTTTCTGGGCTGGCAAAAGCACAAATTCAGCTGTTGCTCATTTCTAAAATGTTGTCCTTATAGCAATAGACAAAGAAGACCACATAACAGTGATCTTATTTGATATGACCAAAGCTTTTGACACAGTAGACCACACAATTTTGCTAAACAAGCTAAATGCACTTGGTTTATGAGGAGTAACAAACATGTGGTTTCATTCATACCTGCAAACATCCAACCAGTGGAGGTCACTCAAACTAACTCCAGTCATACCTTTTCATACCTTCCAGACCCAGAATACATCATTATAGGAATTCCCCAAGGAAGTGTGTGGGCCCAATCCTCTTTTTAATATATATCAATGATTTTCCACAAACTTTCAAACATGGTGAATCAGTACTGTTTGCTGATGACGGACAGTAACATCTTAATCAAAGCTGAGTCGCCAAGTGTACTCAACAGAAAAGCTCAGGAAACACTTAAGCATGTATGCCAGTGGATAGAGGCTAACAAATTAACCCTAAAGGTAAAAAAAAGACCAACAGTTTATTTTACACTTAAACAGAAAAATGAACAGTACCACACTAGAAGTTTATGACGAGCACATAGAATGTGTACCAACAACAAAATTTTTAGGCATGCATGTCGACTCTCAACTAAATTGGACCGAGCACACTGTGGCACTGTCTGCCCCCAGTAGCTGAGTGGTCAGCATGACAGAATGTCAGTCCTAAGGGCACAGGTTCGATTCCCGGCTGGACCTGAGATTTTCTCCCCTGATTGTTGTGTTGTGCCAATCATCATCATTTCATCCCCATTGACGTGCAAGTCACTGAAGTGGTGTCAAATCAAAAGACTTGCACCCAGAAAACAGTCTACCACATGGGAGGCCCTAGTCACATGACTGCGGTACTTGGAAAATGAATAGCATCAGCATGCTAAGCACTTAGGATAATAAATCAAATCTGTAGTAGCTCGAGCACTAGAACTGCATTTTTTGCGTATGTCCACTCTATAAATAGTTATGGCATATCCTTCTGGGGAGCAAATGAGCAGAACAGACAATATTTAAGTTGCAAAAAATGGGCTGTAGAAATCATAACAAAAAGTAACAATAGATCCCATTGCACAGAATTATTCAAATCTTTGGGTATATTGACAGTTTTTTGTGAATATCATTTTGCAGACAGTGATATACATAAAAAAAGCATTGACCAATTTCTGATAAACTGTTCCATACATGCACATGAAACAAGACACAGGCAACACTTTCACCTCTATAGGAAAAACAAATCAAAAATCAAAATAGCATGTTAAGCAATGGAATGAAATTATACAAAAATCTTCCATGAGAAATCAAAGACATAAGAGAAATAGTTACCTTCAGGAAATTGCTAAAAAAGTATCTCTTGGAAAAGTGATTTTATACTGTCAAGAATTACTTGGAATGATGTAAATATACAGCTATATGTAAAAATTATCAACTGTATTATTAACTGATTTAACAATGCATCTTTATGTTACAATATTCATGAATTCTGATTGTGATAATTATAATTTTCTTTACCTATTGTATATACTCATTTGACAACATTCATACAATCCTGATTGTCTATAGATGGATGGATAAATAAACAAAAACAAATTACTCTGCACAAATTATCATTGATAAACTAATGAATTCCCTTAAAGTTATTCATATCAATAAAGTTTTGCTCTTTTATGTTCAACTATGTTGTATATTCACATGCCATCAGTGCTGACATGGCATAGTGTGGGTCAGATCACCATCATTCTACCATTCCTGGGATCAACCCTATTTCCTGTCCGTCCCACATCATCGATGAAATCAAGAAGGGCTTCACTGTCTCACACACTAAATTCATCACCAACTTCCCTTCAGTTTTCTTAGGGACATCATATTGATGTACTACATCTACATCTACATCTACATCTGCATCTACATGACTACTCTGCTATTCACATTTACATTTAAGTGCCTGGCAGAGGGTTCATCGAACCACAATCATACTATCTCTCTACCATTCCACTCCAAAACAGCGCGCGGGAGAAACAAACACCTAAACCTTTCTGTTCGAGCTCTGAATTCTCGTATTTTATTTTGATGATCATTCCTACCTATGTAGGTTGGGCTCAACAAAATATTTTCGCATTCGGAAGAGAAAGTTGGTGACTGAAATTTTGTAAAAAGATCTCGCCACAACAAAAAACGTCTTTGCTGTAATGGCTTCCATCCCAATTCGTGTATCATATCTGCCACACTCTCTCCCCTATTACGTGATAATACAAAACAAGCTGCCATTTTTTACCCCCTTTCGATGTCCTCCGTCTATCCCACCTCGTAAGGATCCCACACTGCGCAGCAATATTCTAACAGAGGACGAACGAGTGTAGTGTAAGCTGTCTCTTTAGTGGACTTGTTGCATCTTCTAAGTGTCCTGCCAATGAAACGCAACCTTTGGCTCGCCTTCCACACATTATTATCTATGTGGTCTTTCCAACTGAAGTTGTTCGTAATTTTAACACCCAGGTACTTAGTTGAATTGGCAGACTTGAGAATTGTACTATTTATTGAGTAATCGAATTCCAACAGATTTCTTTTGGAACTCATGTGGATCACCTCACACTTTTCGTTAGTTGGCATCAACTGCCACCTGCCACACCATACAGCAATCTTTTCTAAATCGCTTTGCAACTGATACTGGTATTCAGATGACCTTACTAGACAGTAAATTACAGCATCATCTGCGAACAACCTAAGAGAACTGCTCAGATTGTCACCCAGGTCATTTATATAGATCAGGAACAGCAGAGGTTCCAGGATGCTTCCCTGGGGAACACCTGATATCACTTCAGTTTTACTTGATGATTTGCCGTCTATTACTACGAACTGTGACCTTCCTGACAGGAAATCATGAATCCAGTCGCACAACTGAAATGATACCCCATAGGCCTGCAGCTTCATTAGAAGTTGCTTGTGAGGACGGTGTCAAAAGCTTTCCGGAAATCTAGAAATATGGAATCAACTTGAGTTCCCCTGTCGATAGCGGCCATTACTTCGTGCGAATAAAGAGCTAGCTCTGTTACACACGAGCGATGTTTTCTGAAACCATGCTGATTACGTATCAATGGATCGTTTCCTTCAAGGTGATTCATAATGTTTGAATACAGTATATGCTCCAAAACCCTACTGCAAACCGACGTCAATGATATAGGTCTGTAGTTACATGGATTACTCCTACTACCCTTCTTAATCACTGGTGCGACCTGCGCAATTTTCCAATCTGTAGGTACAGATCTATTGGTGAGCGAGCAGTTGTATATGAGTGCTAAGTAGGGAGCTATTGTATCAGCGTAATCTGAAAGGAACCTAATCAGAATACAATCTGGACCAGAAGACTTGCCAGTATCAAGTGATTTGAGTTGCTTCGCAACCCCTAAGGTATCTACTCCTAAGAAACTCATGCTAGCAGCTGTTCGTGTTTCAAATTCTGGAATATTCCATTCGTCTTTCCTGGTGAAGGAATTTCGGAAAACTGTGTTCAATAACTGCGCTTTAGCGGCACAGTCGTCGGTAACAGTATCATCGGCACTGCGCAGCGAAGGTATTGACTGCGTCTTGCCGCTTGCGTACTTTACATACGAACAGAATTTCTTCAAATTTTCTACCAAATTTCGAGACAATGTTTCATTATGGAATCTATTAAAGGCATCTCGCATTGAAGTCCGTGCCAAATTTCGCGCGTCTGTAAATTTTAGCCAGTCTCTTACCAATTTATGAGGTATGAATCTCTCAATTGCTGTTGCTACTACATCTTTGAATTTGAGCCACATCTTGTCTACATTTGCATAGTCAGTTCGGAAGGAATGGAGATTGTCTATTAGGAAGGCTTCTAGTGACACATTATCTGCTTTTTTAAATAAAATTATGTTGCGTTTGTTTCTGGTGTATTTGGAAGAAACGGTATTGAGCCTAGCTACAACGACCTTCTGATCACTAATCCCTGTGTCAATCATGATGCTCTCTATTAGCTCTGGATTGTTTGTGGCTAAGAGGTCAAGTATGTTTTTGCAACCATTTACAATTCACATGGGTTCGTGGACTGCTTGAAATAATTTTCGGAGAAAGCATTTAGGACAATCTCGGAAGATGTTTTCTGCCTACCACCAGTTTTGAACAAGTATTTTTGCCAACATATCGAGGGAAGGTTGTAGTCCCCATGAACTATAACCGTATGAGTGGGGTATTTATTTGTTACGAGACTCAAATTTTCTCTGAACTGTTCCGCAACAGTATCATTGGAGTCTGGGGGTCGGTAGAAGGAGCCAATTATTAACTTAGTTCAGCTGTTAAGTATAACCTCCACCCATACTAATTCACACAGAGTATCTACTTCTACTTCACTTCAAGATAAACCACTACTGACAGACGCAAACACTCCACCACCAATTCTGCCTAATCTATCTTTCCTGAACACCACCTGAGACTTTGTAAAAATTTCTGCAGAACTTATTTTAGGCTTTAGCCAGCTTTCTGTACCTATAACGATTTCAGCTTCTGTGCTTTCTATTAGCGCTTGAAGCTCAGGGACTTTCCCAGCACAACTACAACAATTTACAACTACAATTCCAACTGTTCATTGATCCAAGCACGTCCCGCATTTGCCATGCACCCTTTGAGACTGCAGCCCACCCCGTAGTTTCCTGAGGCCTTCTATCCTAAGTGTGATTAATATTGTTTCCATTTTCATTGAAATATTTGTGTGGTACCTAAACCTTGATTCAAGAAACACTTGCAAAATGTACATATTGAATAGCTTTATGGAACCTAGATTATAAGTATTTGGACATCAAAGCATAGTAGGGTAGGGAAGGGGATGACCAAGTACTGGCTCTACTCTAGGAGCAGACAGAGACCTGGTGTGAAGAGTGTTTGGTAGTTAGGCACAGTTAGGATGTAGACAGATAAGTGTGCAAAAAAGAGAGAAGTAAAAACATGAGAAGGAAAATACATGGGTGCATTGGTGGAAGAGGAAACTGTGTAGTGCTCAAGTGGGAACAGGGAAAGAGACAGGTGGGTGAAGGACTGTTTGATGAAGGTTGAGTCCAGGGGGTGTAGGAGTGTAGAATGTATCTGCAGGGAGAGATACTACATTTTCAGTTCAGAAAAACTGGTTTTGGTAGTAAGGAACCAGATTGCACAGACTGTGAAGTAGTTACGGAAGTAGTGTTGTCAATATGGTTATGCAAACACATTATTATGAACCAAGACTGATCTAACTTTGCTCACAGTTACCCCTAGTTTCCCATCTCATAACTGGCCCAAATGGGGAAGCTTTTAGCAAATCAAATCCCCAATACCACTAACTGCTAATGAGTAGAAGCAAAATTACTAATTGCCTAACCTTTGACAAGCTACCAATAATGAATAGTGTCGAATTATAACTCAGGTGAGAGGTAGGAAAAGTCATTATTGAGATATGCTGCCACTACTCCATGCTCCCACTCACCATTAAATTCCATTAATTTATCAGGAGTTTCTTGACACCCTGTTATGCATTGCACCTGAAATTTTCTGGGAATTTTTTTTCCAAGTTTGAGTAATCACCCTGATGATCATTTACATGAATATATGAACATTTAAAAGAATTTAGAACAGATATTCTGCCAGTGTATTTAATGTTCTGTAACTTCAATTAGTTTTGATGGGATGTTTCCAGAATAGCATACAATTTAATCCTAGCAGTCATAAATAAATAATTTAGTAGAAATATTAATACCTTAACCGTCCATCCATGGGTAATGTTGACGGGTGCACTTAGCTCTCTCCGGACAATTTTACAGGGCCCATTATTATGGTGTCAGATCTGTTTTCTGCTCTGTTTGCACATCACAAATCGTGATCTTTCTATCAGTTACTTTTCTCTTGCTCTGGAATATAATAGGCCGCTATATTCCCATAAAAAAGTTTTCCTTTAATCTGAAACCTCATGGGCTGCTATTTTGACTTAAAATCTTTTTGAGACATTTGAGATCACTGTTTTCGTATCTATAATATTGGGATTCACGTTTTTAATGTTCTCTAGTCTCATAGATATATTTACACATATACCTTCAGGTGTAAGCAATTTTGTATTCATATTCCTGAGCTTTGCATAGAATTTTCCTTTAAGAAATGAACGACACAGAAAACTTAACAGTAAGTTTACTCAGATATTATAATACTAAGTGGAATATTCATTTTTTCTGATTATTTATGTTAAAGGTCACCTTAAAATCAACTCAAAAATAAGATTTGTCTTCTTGTTATATTTATATAATTCTATCCTTACAGCTATTCTAATTATTGAAATAAAGACCCACTATTTTCATAGATAAACAGGAAAATACACTTGTGGTTAGAGTGCTAACATTCTGCTCACCTAGGGGGAGGGACAGTGTGGTACAACTTTTTATAGTTTGTTAATTATGCTCATACTGTGTGCCAGAGATAGAAGTTCATATCGCCTTCCTACACATGTACAAAGTGCTTAGAATTCTGAGACCTGATCCCATCCTTTCCTGCCATGGTTCTGGGGATAAAGGAATTTGCTGTTGATTGTTAATCAAGTTGTCAGACAGACAAAAAAACTGGTAATTGTAATATTACGTGGAAGGAGTTGTAATCATACTAAACTGTCCAGATTGTGGATGATACTAACATTATTAACAAAAGCACTAGACAAGGGAATCAGATTATTGCATTTCCTCAGAAATAAAACTCAAGATAAAATCTTTATCTTGATGACTTCATTACCATTATCTTCACACATGTTCCAAGGTATATGCAGTTTGTGGATTGGAGGGATCACTGGACAGTGGGTCAACAACAAGTACTTGAACTTTGCATCAAGCCCTGTTTGGCAAAATTTTCATTTAGTTTCTTAGAATACAATAAAATGTTTACTGGCCATTAGCCATTGATAATGCTAAATCTTGGACAAGTTTTCTCTAGTTTTCTTTCTTTTCTTTGTTACACTGGCCACCTTTGTCACACAATCAGCAGCTATTTTATCTTCATTGACACATTGTCTGTCCACCAGTAGAAGCCCATTTTTATAGTGTCTCCAGATAATTAGTCTGTTTATAGTTTTGAATCTGCTTGTAACTCCATCATTAACGTATATTATGACATCCACCACACCAGTCTGAAAGGCAGACATGCCAACAAATGCAGTTTTGGGAAGTGGTCCCAAATGCAACTACTGAGAGCTATTTCTGGATTGTGCGTTTTGCCATGTAAACATTTTTGCAGGAATTTAGAATTTGAAAGACCTTCATATTTTGGCATTAGTTCTACCACAACAGTTTCTGGCTTGGGTTGTGCATGTGTAAGTTTTTGTCCTTTTGCTTCATGTCTATTGTACTGGCACAATTAAGTATGAATCCTAACTTCTTTTCACTGCGACATTACAACTCAAAAAGTTTTAATATGATTTCCAACAATCCACTTGTGCAGTTTACCATAAAATTTGTGACTGGAATTAAGATTGTGAGCTTTTGACACTTTGTCATGCCAAATCATTGAAATACACCTAAACCAGTCACAACAACAGGTTTACAGCATAACTGCATGCCAAAAGCACAAGTAAACTGAAGTAAACTACTTGTATTGACAGAAGGGTCAATTGCAGTAAATTCCCGCTGACAGTAGAATGTTGGCACTGTTTTTCATCTCAGAGTAGCAACCTCTGTCCTCAATTATTTGTTAGATATGTTCCATTCTCTATCTCCCTCTACAGTTTTTACCCTCTACAGCTTCCTCTACCATGCAGAAATTATTCCCTGATATATTAACATATGTCCTATCATCCTGTCCATTCTTGTTCCCAATGAGTCTTTTCTATATATCTTTTTCCTCACTAATTCTGCAGAGAACCTCATCATTTCTTTCCTTATCATTCTGCCTAATTTCCATTATTCATCTCTAGCTCTAAATCTCAAATGCTTCAGTTCTCTTCTGTTCTGGTTGTGCCATAGTCAATATTTCACTACCACACAATTCTGTGCTGCAAACATACATTCTGAGATATTTCCTCCTCAAATTAATGTTTATCTTCGTTATTCGTAGGCTTCTTGTGGGCTCCTAAGCACTTAAAAAGCACTCACTGCATGTGCTTTAAAAAGGCATTTAAACACAAAAGTGATGAAGTTACATATAGTACATAAAGTCCATATTTGGAGAATCAGGAAGAATCACAGAATTTTATTAAATAAAACAGAAAATATTCATTTTTTGAAACCTCATGATGTCCAGGCTCTTTAAATTTATTAACAAAAATGGTACTTATATTTTGTCAACTGCCTTCATTTCCATGACAAATGTTTCCTCTCATACAGCGTAGGCAAGGCAAACACATTTTTTCAGATGCAGGCTCTTTACAGGGATACATGACCTTTCTCACTTCTGCCTTCACTGGACATAATTACAGCACCACCTCAGCTCAAAAACAGATTTTCTAGACCATCACATCCAGTTCTGGCACTACTGATCCCTCCAAAAACTTGTTAGGAATAGACTTGTTGTCTCCCTAAAATCATATCTTGAAATGAGGTCCATTCTATTCGTCATTTTGTCCATGACATGTAGAATACCTTGTCATGTCCCTGCCAATAAGTGCAACATCCTTTTCAGACCTCATGCTCCTTCCACACCTATTTGCCTACTCTATGGTTCCTAGCCCTGTGACCGTCTCCCCTGTAAGACTTAACCTATGCACCCTCCTACCGTCACTTATACCAACACTGTATCTGGCTAAACATATTCTATCAAAGGGAGAACTATTTGTGAAATGACACATCTCCTGTACCATTTGTTACATAAACACTCTTCATCTTCTTTACATTAGTACGACTACCACCAAGTCAACAGTTTGGATGAATGTTCATAGGCACAGTGTGTATGCTGGAAACACACAATATCCTGTTGCAGAACTTGCTCTGCAACATGGTTGTCTTAACCTCAGTGCGTGCTTCATCACACATCTCATCTTGATCCTTGCCACAGAAATATGTTTCTCAGAGCTCCATAGGTAGGAACTGGCATTACAAGTCATTGCTCCTTAATTTTTGTTAATTTCTTTGGTTTCAGTATTCATTTCCTCACTTCCTTTTAGTTTTGTGTACCTTTGTTTTCTGTCCCATCTATTCGCCCTCCAAGCTTGCCAACATTCCCTCTTCCCCCCTCCTGCCCCTTCCCCCCTCTTGCCTCTATCACTACCACATACTTACCTTTCTAAACTTATTAGCTTGTGCACAATGATCTGTCAGTCATACTTGTATTATATATTGCTATCTCTTCCACCTTTAAGCTCTCAGATTTTCAGATCACATGCAATGCAGTCCTCAACAATCCATCTTTCCATTGTATCCTATCCAGTATGTATCCCTTGACTGGGGGTTCCTCTTCCCATCACTCCCCATTTCCTAATTGTGGCTAGTCCTTTCCATTCACACATCTTCCTTCCTGTTCAACCCTTCTGCAAGCAAAAGGAGTAACTGCCTCTGAAAACCTGCAGATTTCTGTACATATATATGTGAGGTCTCTTGTCACTGCGTGGTGAGTAGATTTTTTAACTATTGAATTACACTACATTTTCATGAATTAGTGATCTTCATTAACATTTTAAGTGATTTGCGCTTGGAGTTCAGCCAATGTTTTAGCCTGTGCATTACATAGGCTCATAAAGATTCTAATATTACTAAAGATGCAGATGAATTTGATAGTCAAAATTATCAGCATCATAAATAATAAAAAAATAATTAAATCTGGTTCTTCTGAAATGTATAAACTAATTTTTAATGGAGATGAATTTTTTGTTTACATTTGGTCACATTACAAATTCAGACCATTTTTGATGTAGAATACAACCTTGTACACCTAAGGATTTTTTTTTAACCTGACTGCAATTCTTCACGTCCATCGCATTGTAGCTCAGCAACTCTTATAATCTTCAAATTATTCCTTCCTATCTCCCTTTTAAGTTACTTTAGTTTTGGTTGTAGCAGTGTTAAACACTCCTGGAAAGTATCAATTGATGTTCCGATATTACGCCTCCCCCTTTCAAATTGTCACCCCATTCTCCCGCGACCCTCAAAGACAAATGTGTGCGCACACACACTCACATACACACACATAGTTCCAAGCAGGAAACTACTCTACATTGGGACATTGATTTGCCATAAGAGAATATTTAGTGTATAAAATGGAGGGAAATGCAGGGAAAACAAATTGCAGAGGTGTTCTGTTGTCTTCCACAGTTCTCAAGGCCATCCTCAACATGTGATTCATTTTAGGCCAGACACTGATTTACCTGTTGGTTCATTGGAGGTATTCCCCCCTACCATCCATTTCTGGCAGCATTCCGCAATCTGCCACCTAGAGATGTGGCATCTAGGGGTTTCATGTTCTGCAAAGGAAAAAAGTATTTTGCTTGCCAGCTCGCAAAATCAAACTTATGCAACTAATGTTTTGTTTGTTTGTGGGTACTTGTCTGTTGTTCTGGTACACATTGAAATGCCTGTACAATAGTGCCACTGCACAAAAGTAGAGCGGCCAAAACAAAACAATGCATCAAATTTAAAAGGGAAGTAGCATGCAGTAATTTATTTCTGCATTTGAAAGAGAACAACACTGCAACAGTCCATCCTGAGCCAGTAGAAGTGTACAGTAGAATGCATAAAACACAGTGATTCACTGGTACAAATGCTTCCAGTATTGTGAACAAGTATCAATGACAAATAAGAGTTACAGCTCATCTCTTTGTGGACAACTGGGAATCACTGGAGAATTCAAACCTTGGTGTATAGAGACCAGGTTTCCTTAATCAAGGCAGTAGCAGAAAAAGTAAAAATAAGTCATGGAAAAATTTTCAAAATATTACACAAAACTGTGAATATGACAGCTTGCAGTCCACTGAGCTTTGTGACAGATCACACCCATTCAAAAATCTGCTGAACCAAGGCAGCAGCAGCTGTTGCAACTGTGTCAGGTCAATTCAGATGACTTCTTTAGCTGCCATTTCTTCATGGGTAAGAGCTGGTTTAGGGATATCTCCTTTGATTTGATTGGTAATCAAATGTCATCACTCATAAGTTCAAACCATGCTACTGCTTAAACTTTGAACAAAAATTATCAGCAACGGTGTCTTAAGACTTCTGGCATAAGAGTCACCCTGTACTGCCAATGGCCTTCTCAAAAGTGGCACAGGAGTCGCCGGAAGTTCAAGGCACTCTTTTGCCCATGGGGTGGGAAACTGGCCCAAAGAGGCCAAAGAATCAGCAATGATCAACAACATGACAATGCAGAAACGAATGGAATCCATTGTGTTAAAGACACACAATGTGTGTCAACTGGATGTGTGGCTCGTAATTGAAAAAAAATCTTGATGATCTCACCAGTGACAAAAAGATTCCTAACTACTCCCTCATACAGATCTCTGGGTGGGGATTGCCAAGAGAAAGGTGACTGGAGAAAAAGACTGAATAACCAATGAAAGGATAATATGTGGCATGGAATGTCAGATGTTTTAACATGGTAGGGAAGCTAGAAAATGTAAAAAGGGAAATGGTAATGCTTAGTCAAGATACAGTGGGTGTTAATTAAGTGAAATGGAAAGAGAAAAAGTATTTCTGGTCAGACAAGCATAGGGTAATAACAAGAGAAGAATATGGTATAACAGAAATAGCATTTATTATGAATAGGAAGGTAGGAGGCAAAATCTTCTTTCTTCATTCTTCAAGTAATTTCGGGTATAAGGGGTAAAACTCAAGCAGTGTCATTATTGAAAAAGTATTGTCTTGTAATTATCAGTTAAGAGTTGTATAGTCCTGAGCGGACCATTGTTGTGTGAAAGAGTTGAATCATTCTTTAACTTTGTGTGGAGGACACATGGTGTTGACTATACAGCCATTTTTAAATAGTACATAAAATTCTGTACAGTTCTGGAGATATTGAGTTGTATGTTCTCTAGCAAATTCAGGAGATATTCAGTTGTATGTTCTCTAGCAAATGAGTCTCTCAGTGTTAAACAGCAGTTAGCTCTGTTTCAGAGGACATATTTCCAGTATGTATTGTGCACAATGATGATTTTCTGGTGCTCTTGTGTACTGACATAATAAATAATAACATTTTCAGATGTATCAGTTATTCTGTTTTCTTTTCCATTAATTGAGTTACATTCACAAGTAATATGTATCTTTTCCACTAAATTATTAAATTCATTTTTATATTTATTGCACATTGCAACTCCCAGTTTCCATGTCTCTGAACTTGTACTCATGTTTGTGCATGTGCAAAACACTCATTAGTGGTGCCTTCATCATATATGTACATAATATTTACATGTAACTAATAGCTTTATATGCCTCAGTCGCCACCCCATATCTTCCATTTAATGTCCTTTGTTGGTGAACTTGTGTGTAACTGGAAGCATGTTTGTGTTGTACTAGTCATTGTTTGTGAATGTTCATCTTCTTTCTTCATGCTCAGAGATTATCTTTCTTGATTCTTCATGTTATTTGAGAGACTGGTATTTTAATTCTGTAATGTGTAAAAGTGTGAGTTGTGTAATAAGGCTGCATTGTATTGTTTTGCCAGTGCCCATTTGAATTTTTTGAAGTGTGTTAGTTGGATAGTATTAATCCTGTATTTCACAGAACTCTTTCTTCATGTAAGGTTTTCTTTCTTGATTCTTCACATTATTTGAGGGATTAAAAGTTACAGTGAGTGCTGTATAAAATGATTGTGTTCGAGCATATGGGGCTAGGTTGGAGAGTGCATGTATGGTTGAGTCCACATCAGTTCCTATGAGAGTGTTTGTTTTATAGAGTAGTTGACATGTTTATTAATGAGACAAATTCTTCCTTCTTCATTCCTCATGAAATATTAGTGCTCATCAGTTTGTGTGCAGTGTCATTGTTGAAAAATTGTTGTACTGTAATTATCTGTAGAAACCTGTATGAGTCTGAGTGGATGATATGTGGTATAGGTTATTCTGCCATTTTTAATCTCTACATAGAGCTTTTGATGATTGTTTAGATATATAGTTGTATATTCTGTGGCTTAGGACTTTCTCAGCAGTTAACAGCATGTAAATCTGTTGCAGACAATATCATTTTTATATATGATGCCAACAACAACAGTTTTAGGTGCACATGTTTAATGACACAATTGGAATTCACATTTTACGATTTATTATATGAATGCACGGTGTCTTTTCTTTCAGACATGTCCAAAAGAACAGACACCACGTATTCATATAATTGATATGCCTAGCTGAGCAATGGATCCATCATCTTCAGTGCAAATGCGCAAATATGTTCAATCTCCTGTGGGACTATCAGAGTAGCAAACAACGAGACAAAGGATGGGGTCTAGAGATAGGTGACGCTCATTTGGAATGTCAATTAGCTGTGAAGCATGCTGAGATAGTCCGTGCTGTTGCAATAACCCTGTATCCCAGGTGGCACAGTGATTAATGCAACTGTCTAGTATGCAGGAGGCCCAGGTTAGAAACCCAGTCCAGTACACATTTTCACTCATTGCCACTGAATCCACATACTGTTCTTTTACAGCTGATAGCAGTGATCTTCAATATTCATGTTATGATTTATTTTTTATTTTGTTTCTTTTTCATTAATACAGTAATAAATGCTAGAAATATGTATCTTTTGCATTAATTATATTTCAGTAAATCAGTGTCTGATAATTTATACCATCCATCAACACAGCAGTTATGTGTTATATAAGTCATGAGATATTTTTTGCAAGTTTACTTGCATTTTTGTTATGTATTACATATATCACATGCTGCAAATCCCAGTTTCCATGATTCTGAAGTTGTACCCATATTTGTTCATGTGGAAAACACTTATTAGTGGTTGGTATCATCTCCTAATATGTATCAATTTTAACAGGTAGCTAATGGCTTTGTAGCTCTAAGGGCCATCCCATATCCTAGGTTCAATGTCTTTTGTCAATGTGCTTGTGTGTAGTTGCCCTTCTTGATGTCAGACCCTAAATAGGACATGCCAATATTAATGGCATGTGAATATACATCGTCAGACATCAAATATGTATGAATCTTTATTGATATGAGTAACTGTATGGGACGCCATTAATTCATAAATGATATTGAGTAATATCTGTTTAATTTTAAGCTATCAGCTGTGCTGAATTCATTGGGAGAGGTGTAATTAAATAATTGACTATTATGTAACAGTAAATTTTCCTTAGGTTGTCATTACACCATCACTTGAAACTTGCGTCTCACTGGCCAGCTGGTTAATGACCATATAGCACAGTCAAAGAATGTCCATGGTACATTTCACAAATCCTTCAAACAAAACATTCTTTCTATGCACATTAGCTTTGCTTCAGTGGCAACAATACAGTCTTTTTGGGGCAATTGTCAAGATGCATTTATGAGCTATCAACTGTCATTTGAATCAGTTCATGCACTATTACTATAAACCCTTCTTCATAAACTGTACTCGCATGCTCATTTTAGCATTGAAAAATCAAAAACATTTTCTCTTTATGTTTGTTGTTCCACATATTTAGATAAACCTCTCTCATAACAGTTCCATAAAAAATAATTTAACAGTACCACCATGAATCCTGAGGAATTCTGTTCAATGAGCTGATGTGTGGAGCAAGTAGCTAAATCTTAGTTAATGGAAAATATGTTAAGTAACACACCAAGATCAATATTTAGAAACTCAGTATGTGGCTCTGAAGAAAGATCAAACTTAAGACTGCAGACCACATCACACCAACCTCTATGACAAATCCCACCTGTACCAAGCTTGGTGCAGCTTTAAACAGAAGCTAGACCACCTTCTAAACCAATAATTATCATCATTAAAATGTACTCCATATTAGAGTCACTTGATGCATTCATTAATCTGCATTGTATTCTAAGATTTTCATAAGGCTTTTGACACCATTTCTCATACACAACTTCTAATCAAATTTGGTGCCTATTGAGTATTGTATCAGTTATGTAATTGGATACATGCTTTCCCATCAGAAAGGTCAAGCTCGTGGTAATTGATGGAAAGTCATCAAGTAAACTAGAAGTAATGTCTGTCTTTCCCAGAGGAAATGTTATATGCCCTCAGGTATTTCTGATCTACATAAAAGATTAAGGAGATGATCTGAGAAGGTCTCTTACATTGTTTGCAGATTAAGTTGTCATTTAATGTCTTGTAAAGTCATCAGATGATCAAAACCTACTGCAAAATGATTTAGGCAAGATATCTGCATGGTGCTAGAAGAGGCACCTGACTCTGAACAGTGAAAAGTGTGAAGTCACCCATATGAGTACTAAAAGGTATCTGATAAACTTTGGTTACATGATAAATCACACAAATCTAAAGGCTGTCAATTCAACTTAATACTTAGGGTTACTCTTACCATTAGCTTATACTGGAATGATCACACCGATAATGCTGTGGGGAAAGCAAACAAAAGACTTCTTTTATTAGTCCCAGTCAATATGTGGTAAGTGCTGATGAGACCACACTGCTGAGGTCATTGGTCCCTAGGCTTACACACTACGTAATATAACTTAAACTAATTTAAGCTAAGGACAACACACACCCATGCCTGAGGGAGGAGTCGAAATTCTGATAGGGGTAGCCGCACGAATTGTGGTAAGGCACCTCAGACTGCGTGACTATCCTGCGATGCCTGAAGACTTTTATTTATAGGCAGAATATTTAGAATATGCAACAGCTCTACTACAGAAGCTTCTTATACTACACTTGTCCTACTTCTCTGGAATGCTGGTGTGTGGTGTGGGTTCTGCATCATATAGATCTGACAAGGGACATGTAAAAAGTTCAAAGAAGGGCAGCACATTTTGTATTATCACAAAATAGGGAGAGTGTGCCATGTGAAATGATATGTGAATTAGAGTGGGCATCATTAAAACAAAGGCCTTTTCAATTGTGGCAGGATCTTTTCATGAAATTTCAATCACTAACCTTCTCAGAGTGTGAACGTATTTTTTTGCTCCCCACCTACATAGGGAGAAATAATCATCACAATAAAATAAGAGAAATCAGAGCTCATTCAGAAAGACATAAGTGTTCGTGTTATGTTTGTATTGTTTGAGAGTGGAACACTAGAAAAATAGCTTGAAGGTGGTTTGATGAAACCTGAATGCAGAATAACCATGTACGAAGATGTAGATTAGGAAATTGTGATCTTAAGACTGGCAGATGGAAATCATTCAACCTACATAGATATAAAACTTGCTCTTACACACTTTTGTGATAATATGCTTCATTTGTGTGCAGACCTTATTACAAAGAAAAATGACATTGCGTATTCTGATAACATGACCAATTAAAATTCAAGAATCATCCATGAGCTCCTACACATTTCACAGGATAATACTTATCTATTATGGATAACAATACATAAAAACTTCCTATTGACATGGTGTTCCTAATATTATGCTCACTGATTTCACCAAGAATAATATTTCCATAAATCTTGTTGAGGACAAAGTCATTTAATATGATGATTGCTTGGGTAGCCTAATAAATATCCACCAGGATTTGGGATCCTTAGAAATACAAAAGGTCCCGTATGCAAAAACTGCCACTTTTTGTTACTTTGATTCAAGAGGTGGATGGTTTCTTAATGATACTTTCTTGTTCACGTGATACCTTACTATTTTTATCACTGTTTTGTCATAATTGTGCTTTCTTCTGAATGCCTTCTCTGTTGTAGTGTAGTGTGTTGACAAATGAGGCAAGTGGTTCTCTATCTCATCATACAATTTTATATAGTCAATTCCTAGCGTCTGTTTATAGTGACAATACATCTTTATGAACTGTTAAGTTCTTGAAAAATCCTCTTTATTTCTTTATCTAGTGCTTTACACTGAGACCATGGCGTAAGATAAAAACAGTTGCACAAGGCTTTGTTTGGAAAATCATCAAGCTGACAAGTTTTTCCTTTGTATTACTCCAGTTTTTTCTTCAGATACCTCCCTATACTGATTCAAGAGGTGACATGTATTTCCTTTGTATTATTCTAGTTTTTTCTTCAGATACCTTCCCATACTGATTCACGAGGAGTATTTGCTTGCCAGTGAGGCTTTCTGGCTCTTCTGCTTTCTGTTATACTTGGGCAACTTGGTTTTTGTGAATACTTTATTGAAAGAACTGCTTGAAATCACACTGCCAAATTCTCCTGTGTCTAGAACAATAGTTACTGAAACATCCCCAATACTGGTCCAAATCACAGATTGTGGTAACAATGGTTATTCCTGTTTGCTTTGATTTACTTGCTCCTTCATATTGCTACACTTAATACATAGAAAGAATTTTGCAGCTCTGTCACACCCCCTATCTTACTTCATGTCTAACTCTCTGGGGCTCAATGTGGTTGTTTCCAGGTGTTGTTCAGTTGTATGTCTGCTTTCTTCAATAATTTTGGTAATCACTGGTGATTGTGATCCCCAGTCATAATTTGATGGTGTTTTCAGTTGTTTGTTACTCCAATAATATTATTATTAGTCCCATAGCCAGAATTGTATCTCCTTTTTCAATGCTTTCAGTTTGTACTGTAATCTCCTTTGCTGTGTTCCTGATAACTGTCCAGGTGGGTATTCTGCTGAGGAAACCAGCATATGGTTCATGGAGATGTCCTCTACTACAACCATTGCCTGTACTAGGACTCTGTGAGTAATAATCTTTTGGTCCTCATTGTGACTTAATGTCTCCTTCAGTTACATTCATAGACCCCAATACAGACATAAATTCATTCTAACTCGTTTCTGACACAGTGATATGTTTCTCTCCATTTTCAACAGGCAGTGTTGCCTTCAAGATTGTTGAAACATCTGTATGGGAAATGGATTCATTCCAGTAGCATGCGTTACTAAGTTGTTTTTTGAAACACCGGTGCAAGCTCCCATTTTGAGAAGAGAAAAGCTCTGAATAAAAACCTTCTTCTGTAGTATTACCTGCACACCACTGGGCCACAATTTGACCAGAAATGCATTTTCAATATTCTCATACACTGAGGTGTCAAGAGTCATGGGATACCTCCTAATATTGAGTCGGACACCCTTATGCCTGGCATAGTGGACCAACTCAACATGTCATGGACCTAACAAGTCACTGGAAGTGCACTGTAGAAATACTGAGACATACTGCCTCTATTGCCATCCGTATTTTGAGTAAGTGTTGGCAAAGCAGGATTGTGTGCACAAATTGACCTCTCAGTTACATTCCATGAATTCTGATGTGACTCATATTGGACAATTAGTGTGGGCAAATCATTCACCCAACTTATCAAGAATGTTCTTCAAACCAATTGTGACCAATTATGGCCTACTAACTATATTATGGGTTCCTAACTAATTTCTCACACTCTTTTGAATTTGCTTTCCATTAAGACATTCTAAACAGGGAACTAGCAGAGATATAACTATAGATTGAATTTCCCCACGTTGGTATCACAGTATTTCAGTCATCAATATTGGAAAAGTATTTTCCAAGGGTGTTATATAATTCCCTAGAAAAATTAAGTTTTTTTTTTTTTTTTTTTTTTAAATGACAAGTGATGCTCAGAAAAGACTGTTAAATATTGTTTATATTTATGATTTACCAGTCAACAGATATATTTTTACTACAAACTGCCTTTACATCACTGACCCTGTGCTTGTGATCAGTCACTTCCTTCACAGTTGACCATATGGTTTTAATTTTATCCTGTGAACTAGTTATTCTGTTTGTTTAGCATAACTCTTTGCCTTCCTGATAACGTTTTTAGAAACTTTACATTAGTATTTGTTATATGCTACTGTACCTTGTCTGTGACTACTTCTAACATTTTGATACAATTCCCATTTAGATCTGTGTGATATCCTTATTATTATTACTATTTGTCAGTCATTTCCTGAGCATTGCTTGTGATTTAAATGAAAACTTATTTTCTACAGGGAACGATATAACTCTCTTGAAAAATACTTTTCCAGTATTCATGTCTGAAATACTTCTCTGTGATGCTGACTAGGGGGAGATTGAATCAATAATGAAATCACTGCAGACTAAGAATTCTCATAGATATAATGGATTGCCTAGCAGAATATTAAGCTATTGTGCTGCACATGTTAGCCTGTACATAGCCATATTTGTAATTTTTCCTTTAAGAATGGACAGTTTACTGAATTATCAAAGTATTCAGAGTAAAGCCACTTTATAAAAAGGGGGAAAGGAATAATGTAAACAATATTAGACCTATTTCTATGCCATAATTCTATACCCTCTTTTCTCCAGATGTTGGAATATTACAGAATAAGGGAGTAGCTGACAATTGGTTCACCTCTTACTTTAACAACAGACAGCAAAAGGTCATTATTCACAGTGTTGAGAATGGCTGTGATGTGGGGTCTGCGTGGGGTATGGTCAAATGGGGGGCACGCCAGGGATCAATGTTGGGGCCACTCCAGTTCCTTATTTATCTAAATGATATTCCATCTAGTACTATGGGTAACTCTAAAATATTTCTGTCTGCTCATGAACCTAGCTTGGTAGTTGAGGATGTTGTGCGCAACACTGACTCTGTTTCAAATAGTGCAGTTCATGACATACACTTAAGCCTTGTAAAAGCAAAATTAATGCTAAATCACAGTAAAACTCATTTTTACAGTTTTGTAACCCACAAAGAAAACCCAATGTTTCAATTCCACGAAATGGGCATATGATTAGAGAAACTGAACAGTTCAAATTTCTCGGTGTTTAAACAGATAGCAAACTGTCATGGAAGGCCCACATTCAGGATCTTGCTCAAAGACTTAATGCTGCCATTTTCACTATTTGAACCATATCTGGGGTAAGTGATATTTCGACATGGAAAATAGTCTACTATGCGTATTTTCATTTGCTTATGATGTATGATATTATATTTTGGGTTAACTCTTCCCATTCTTGAAGAATACTTTTGACTCAGAAACGAGTGGTCCAGGTATTAAGTGGTGCAAGTCTGTGAACCTCTTGTTGGCCCTTGTTCATTTGTCTGGGTAGTATAACATTGGCCTCTCAATATATACATTTCTTGTTAATAATATCAGTTTTTTCCCCTGAGAAATAGCAGCTTGCACTCAGTTAAAACTAGGCAGAAATTCAATCTGTCTTTTGATCACAGTTCCTTGGCTCTTGTGCCCATAGTGCCCTGTCATCATGCGTATATTCAGTTATGTAACTTATCTTTTGCACCTTGGTCCATGACCATGGCAATACACATGTAAAGCCATAAATGTGTGCCACAGGATATACAATTTTATTTTATGAATATATTTAACAGTTTCTATGCTTAATGATTTTCATTTCCATCATTACTACTGTGTATAGCATTGTCAGCGGCAGCATAACATGTGCAGACAATGAAATATTTTGAACAGGCTGATACACATATAGATTGTTATAGTCTGATCTAGGATCAAGATATATGTCATTATATTTTCATGCAATTCATATTAGCATTTCTGCAGTGCCCCCTGGACATCTAGTAACCCTTTGTTCAGGGCTTTCACTGTTTCAACTATTTTATTTCTCCACTGAAAAGAATCAGATCCTATTTGTTCCTTGATCTCGAGTAATTCCTTCTTTAGCCCACTGCTGGCAGGGTCAACAGATTACTAACAGAAGTCTCGATTCACAAGTTCACAGATTTTATGATCTGATCTCCCTCTGAATTTGCCCAAGCGTCTATGTGTGCTGTGTCTTGCTGCCTGTGCACAGTAAACAGTTCTTGTACTATTTTTTCTTACTCTAATGACAAATTAATCACTTGGTATGAAAGACTGCCTACAGTGTAACCTAAGGATACCTACCTATCATGGATCTCATTCACTTCTGTTGGCAGCTTCTCCATAGATCCAGGGATCAGCTCTTGAGCTTTTCACAATTCAGTTATGTCATTTTTTAGTCTGTGCAATCTGGCTTCCTGTTTCTCTGCTAAGTCATTAAATTGAGTGCTCACTGGTGGCCAGTTCTTGACTAGTGGGCATATCATCCTGTCTAGTAGTCATTTTCTTTTGCTTTGTGGCTAATGCTGTAACAAGAGTGGTCATCTGTAGTTGTTTTGCAGCTCAAATTATCAACTACTCCAGAATTTTGGTGAGAGATCTTGAGTTTATGGTTTAGATACCTCTGGCACCACTACATCCTCAACTGATTGAACATTAACAAGGTCCATCAACTCCATCTAATATTGAGAATGGGTTTTTACCACAACACACAAACAAATTTTGACAAGAGTCTAATGCCTTCTATCAGATTACAACACAGTTTATCCCTAATACATTTACACACGAAATATCATCAGACAAACAAAGAAACACTGTTAAAAAAAGGTGAGAAATACTGCACCAGCCAGACATGGTCAGAAGTATGTTCAGGAACACATGTAAATGTAAAACTGAGAAATTTCATGACTATATTAACAATAAAATTTGACGAGACATTTCCTAAAATTGCACATTCTGTTGGAGAATCTATCAGAAAAAACTTGGCAACAAAGGTACCAGAATATTCTGAACACTCAAATATCTCTAGAAAAGACAATGAGAGTAGCCCAGCCTACTTACAGTTTTTTATCAAATGCAAAAGAACATATAGGAAACTGCTGCAGGATGCAAAAAGAATTCAAAAGGATAAGGCTATACAGATGTTCAACAATAAAAACAAAGCAACAAGGAATATAGTAAAACAAGAAACTACTACCAAGCCAAACCTGAGAAATATGAAAATAAAAAATAAAAGTGGTTTAATAGATAATCCTAAGGGTAACTTTCTTGACCATTACTTTAGTAACATAGCAACCAAACTTCAAGTAAAGCTACCAAAAATACAATATACAGCTGCAAATAACTATGTACTTTACATAAAGCTACTGCTACTAACCATGCATCATTCAGATTGTGTATAAATTTAAGAGTAAAATCTCCATAGTTCCAGATGAAGTTGCATTGTGTCTACTATGGGACTGTGTTAGCAGCGTACAAGCATTTCTGACACATAATATAAATCAATCATTCACTTCCCGTTGGTTCCCCGATTGCCTAATGCAAGCAGAAGTTCTTCCCATCCACAAAAAAGATAGTAAAGAAAATATAGAGAATTACAACCCAAATTCATTACTGCCTCCATTTTCAAAAATGATAGAAAACTATTATGGAAAACAGACTTTTGGATTATTTAAATAAATATCAACTTCTGTGGAAAGAACAGTTTGGTTTCAGGTATGGAAAGGGAACAGAAGCTACTACAGGAAAATTTACAAAATGTAACAGTTATTTACCTACACATCAACAAAGCATCTGATATAGTTTGTCAGGAAATACTTCGAGGTAAATCTGAAGTACTGGAAATAAGGGTGTGAGGCTCATAAATAAATAGTTTATGTCTTATCTAGCAAACAGTGTGCAGTGGGTACAGATCTCCCAAATTTCAGATGGCTGAAATTATTTGATATTGGGATAATGTACATAGGAAGTACAACAGGCATGTTGTGACACATAAAAGACGTATCTGCTCAGTATGTTATAAGTTACTGAGAAGATTGTTGGTTCAAGAAACTAATCACAGTCATGATGGATGGCAATGTCACAAAACACCTGTTGCAGAGGTGACCACTTAATCATGGTATAGGGGCTGTTGCAACTGCTGAAATACACTGTGAACAATCTGTGGCTCAGGTGACCACAGTGCTCACTGTCACACCCTGTCACATGAGTGGGCACTAGCGCATGATAAAATCTGGCACTCATGTGACAACTGAAACCACAGTATGACCCATCACACAAATAACCACTTTTTACACTGCACACCCCATTGCTTGGATGACCACTCAAATCACAACATATCCCATCACACAAGTGACCATTGATATCACTACTCCATCATAGCACACTTAATGGATGAGTATGTTCTGCCTCATGTCTGTGAGAATATACATTATATGCAGGTCAGTCCAGTGAAGCAGCAGCAGCAGCAGGGATACATCTGAATCATCTGCTCCCTAATCCTGGTGGATCCTCTTAAACTGGACACACTGTGGTGATATAACCTAGACATCAGACTTGCATTCTATGTTGTTGGGTGTCATGTATTATATTATTATGTATCCTGGCTACAAAACATAACCCCCCTCCCAAAAGGAGGGTGTAGTTGAGGGTCAGGTAAATTGGGCTGGTAAGTGCACTTGAGTCCCAGAGTAGGATTGGACCAAAGATTGTGCTGCCTTGAGACATGGTGTTGAGGTTGTCTGAGGCGAGTGCATAGAAGTGGGTTCAAATGGGAAGCTGTATGTCACCTTTATATGTTCCAGTGACAGTGTCTATGAGTTTCCATTTATGGAAACTTCCAGGGTATAATGACTTCGACTAACAATCTTGTGAGGTCCAGAGAATGGACATTGGAGACCAGGCCTGACCCCCTCAACACTGACCATTGCATGCATGGCAGTTGCTGAATCTGAATGAACAAAGGAAGTTTGGGTGCCATGCCGAGAGTCTAGTCGAGGCCATATGCATGGAATACGGTTGTGCAGTTCACACAGGAATGCTGAAATCTCTGAGTCAGAAGAGGTAGCAGAGAATTTGACACATTCTCTGGTATTTGAAGATGCTCATCATATATTGTGAAAGAGCCTAGTCACTGCAGTGTTGAGGTCTGTCTTGAAACAAGAGGAGGTTGAGAAGTATAAGGAGGAGTACAGTAGTCCTTGCTTTGTTGTGGCAAACTAGAGTCATCTTCAAAATTTAATGCCATCACTGAACCGTATCATTTTGGACTGGATGCTGATGATGAGTGCCAAAGGATTTGGCAAGCTTTTTGAACAGCTGGAATTCAAATTTCCTTTCACAACCTTTGGTGATGTGGAATAGCAAAGCGTAATGATCAGACCATTTACTGACAAATGCTAGTGCCACAGTATCAGCTGAGATGTAAGAAATTGGTGTTGCCCCTGGCCAGTGTGTGAAATATTCAATGATAGGTGAAAGATACTGCTGAACATCAGAAGTGAGGAAGTGATTGACAATGTTAACATGGGCATGCATAAGCTTCCCTGCAGCCACAGGAAAATCACCAACTAGGTCATGGATGTGCAGGTCAACCTTACTAAGCTTACATTCACCACAGCAGTGGTCCCAGCTGCAACAATCTGAGCAGATGCCATGACACACATAGTGATGAATCCTGGTAGTAGCTTTAACACCTGGGTGTCACAGGTTATGGACCCTGTCAAACGACTGCTGTGGGAAAGCATCTAGTAGGAAAGGTTGTAATTTGTGATTGGAGGTATCACATAATAATTTTTGCCTGTGCCAGCCTAAGGCCAATTTTTGGCTTTTGGTGATAAGAGTCCATCTCCATACTAACCTCATGATCTGCAGTGACTGTTGTGAAATTGATGCAACCAGTGATCCCAGCAACTCATGCTGACAATTGGCTGCTATATTGTCTGTGCTGAACTGAGAGATATGTTCCAGTTGGTGGAGTTGACATGGTGAGCAGTGACTTTTTCTCTGCTGCAAGGTATATAGTATGGGTCTGTAGTGTGGAAATGTCATTAAGTTCCCGGCCTCCAGCTTTTGGCGGATGTACCCGATTACCTCATAAGGGACAAGCAGCTTCCTGTCATAGCCACATCGTTGGTGTTCTGTAGGCATAAGCTTCATTGAAAAGAAGACCAATGGTTCTCAGGAATCACTGAAGTGTTGTTGCAAAGTTGCTCCTAAGGCACAGTTGTTGGTGTCAACCACTAGTGCCGACTGGGTTGTAGATTGTAGATTGTATTTTATTGGTCCTGTTGTCTACATAGCAGCTTATGCATAAGGCATTGGACAAGTCAAGTTATAAATATACAGGCTGAAAGTAATTTCAAGGCATACATATTTAAGCTTACAATAATACACTTTACGCGTAATTAAGTATTTATATAACACATTTAATAAATTTAAATATTTTTCAGTGGAGTAAAAGCAGTGATGCTGTAAATATGACTTTAGAGATTTTCCAAATGTATTGACCTCAGTGATAGCTTTTATGTTTTCAGGAAGTTTGTTATAAAGCTTAACTCCCATGTAAAAGTACCTTTTTGGCACAGTGCTGTGCTGATTTGAGTCATATGTAAGTTTGCATTCAATGCTATTTTCTCACTACAGCATGATTTTAATGAACAAAGAAGATAACATGTTTTGCTCAGTTCAGCATTGAGACATTCAATATGCTTATTCCATCTGATGTTACTCTGCAGCCAAAGTCCTGAGAATTTGGTTTCAGTACTGTTACCAACTGGCTCATCACTGATAGAGACTGATTGGATAAACATGTCCTTGTTAGGAACATTGTGGAATTTTAGAGCAACGGTTTTCTTACTGCTTATTACAAGCTGATTACTCTGTGCCCAGTTACTAAGTTGTTCCGTGACCGTGTTTACTGTCTGCTGTAGCTGTTCATCGTCACCTCCTTTTAGTAGAATCGTGGTGTCATCGGCAAATATGATTGTTTTGTGTGCATCAATATTTAAGCTTAGATCATTTATGTACAGCAGAAACAGAAGGGGTCCCAATACGGATCCTTGGGGTACACCACATTTTATTTGTTTATAAACAGATAAGTGATTAGATACAGTTTTTAGTTCAATATTTGTGTGCTTGACGCACACTGCCTGCATACGATTTGTCAGGAAGGAGCTGATCCACTTGTTGGACAGACCTCGAATACCATATCTTTCTAGCTTTGATAGCAGAATTTTATGGTCCACCATGTCAAAAGCTTTTGTCAAGTCTATAAAGACTCCTATTGTTTCCTGTTTTTTGTCCATCAGGTTTAGGATGGAATCGATGCACTCATAGGTAGCAGTTGTTGTTGACCTCTTATTTCTGAATCCATGTTGTTCATTACATAGGATGCTGTTTTTATTAATAAATTTCATAAGTTTCTCATACATCACTTTTTCCAGTACTTTAGAGATGCAGGAGGAAATTGTGATGGGTCTGTAGTTATTTACATTGTCTTTATCCCCTTTTTTATATACAGGAATAACTTTTGGTGTTTTCAACACATCAGGGAAAGTGCCTGCCTGAAGTGAGCAGTTGCATAAATGTGTGAGTACTTCAATCAGGTTTGATGTGCTCTTCTTTAACATTGTTGCAGGTATACCATCAATACCTGCCGATTTGGAAATTTTTAGGCCTTTTATTACTTTAGCTACTTCATCTTGTGAAACAGAACTGATGTACATTGATCCTCTACATGCACTTATTTTATATTCATTTGCCTGGGAGTTCTTAAAGTTTGATTGTAACATATTTGCAGCAACACCTGTGAAAAAGTTGTTAAATGTGTTGGCTACTTCTTAGGGGTTTGTTACTTTTTTATTTTTACGTGATAGTGTTATATTTTTCCAAGGTTGTCTGTATTCTCCGCATTCTTTTTTTATAACACTCCACATAGCCTTCGATTTATTAGCTGAATTATAAATGATTTCATCATTATGCATTATTTTTGCTGCTTTTATTACGTTTCTTAATATTTTGGAGTATTTTTTATAGTATGCGCGTACTACAGGTGAGAAATTTTTTGAGTTACACATTTCATGAAGTAGTCTTTTCTTCTGGCATGAAACTCTTATTCCTCTTGTGATCCATCTGTTTGTTGTAGAGTTTCCCCGTATTGTTAATGTTTTCAGTGGGAATGCAAGTTCAAAGAAATGGGTTAATACATCAATGAAAGTGTTGAATTTTTCATTTATATCGTTCATTTTGTACACTCCTAACCATTTTTCTTCCTGTAATAAGTTGTTGAAGTAGTTCACATTATGCTGATTATAACTTTGATATGCTGTTCTGAAAGACATGTTGTCAATAATACTGCCTTGTACTTTTATGCTTAATATTTGAGCAAGATGATCACTAAAATCTGCACTGAAAATTCTTAGTGAGGTGTTGTGTAAACTCTTCTTGACTAGAAACTGATCAAGAGCTGTTTGGCAAGTTTCTGATACTCGGGTAGCTGCTTTTACTTCAGCCTTTAAATTGTAGGACGTTGCAAAGTTCAAAATGGTCTCCTTATTTCCACTATTTGTGAGGAAGTCAATATTGAAGCCACCACAGATTATCAATTCACAATCCATTTTATTTACTTTATTTAGCAGTGACTCCATTTTGTTTAAGAAAAGTTCAAAATTCCTGGACGGTGATCGGTAAACTGTAGCAATAACCAGGTTGAATTGAGTAATTTTTATAGGTGCAATTTCATAATCCTTTTCGACATTTGCCCTAGTTATGTCAGGTAGTGTAATAAAATCTACATTATCCTTTGTGTAAATTGCTACCCCACCCTGCTTGATGTTTTTCATGCAGTAGTAAGTAGCCAAGACAAATTTGTTTATTTTCGTATTCTGGATTAATTCTGGGTTAAGCCAGTGATCAGATATTCATAACACTGAGATATCATTAAGTTCGTATGTTAATAGAACGTTAATTTCATCAATCTTATTACGCAGGTGCTGCACATTATGGTGATAAATTTTTTGTTTGGGCATATTCACGATTTGGTAATTGGGAATCATATTTACAGCATCACATACCTCTAGTTTAAATTAGGAATGTCAGCAGTGTTGTATTTTCGTTCTTCTTTCTTGTTTATTTTGTTTTCCTCGCTTTTGGAAGGATGTTCAGGAAGCTGATAAATTGTTCTATCCCTTACAAGTCTTTCTTTAATTATTTCACTAACACAATCACAAACTAATCTTTTCCCTTCATAGTTCAAATGTATTCCATGCTTCGTATGCAGATTTTGATGCAGCTTGCTTATATCCAGTACATCGCACTTAGTGTGTTGAGAACACAGTTTCCTTATTTAAATGTTTGTTTTCCGAATTTCTTTGTTTACACATGAACTGTAAATCAGATCATGCCTATGAGGAAGTGTGGCAAATACTGTGTTTCTGCATTTATTAGCTTGTAAAAAATTCTGTAGCGTTTTCACACAAACCTCTGCTTCATTTTTTGCCACATCGTTTGAACCCATTATACAGATGATACTGACATTTTCTTGCATTAATTTCGTCTGAGAGTTAATGTCTACATTATTTTTACATCCTGCTCCCGGTTTCACTACACTAGTCACTGCTATGTCGCGATTTTTCTCACGGAGCATGCTGGATAGATTCCTGCCATGACTGTCTGTTAGTAATAGTACATTACTCTTTTTCCCTGATGACCTGTGGGTGTTCATAGTATTGTCATTATTCCATCCTGGATTTTCTTTTGTTATTTAATTACTTTTGTGTTCCTTGCCTCATTTGGCACAATAATTTGTAATAATGTGGAATGAGTTGTTTTTCATTACATGCTGAACAAATATATATCTTTTTTTAAATATACAGACTTGACTTTGTAATTTCTATCCATCATCTTTCACACATTACATTGTGAGAAGTTCTGCTGTATAGAAGGCGATGTCAAGGAAAAAGCTTTTTAAATTTGTTTTCAAATTTTACTTTGCTGTCTGTCAGACATTTTACATCAGTGGCCAAATAATCAAAAATTTTTCTTGCAGCATTGTGCATCTCTTTTTGTGCTAAAGACAACATTAATATGAAGTAATAAATGCCATTTTTCTTTCAAATACTGTAATTATGTGTATAACTGTTCCTTTTGAACTGTCATAGAATATTTACTATCAACTTTATGAGGGAAAAAATCTATTTTGAATTAGTAGTCAGAATGCCCAACCCCTTAAGCAGATTACAAGATGTTTATGAATAAGTACCAAATATTATTCTTACAGCATGTTTGTGAGCAATTAAGACTTTCATTCTTAAAGATGACACTACTGAATGGAAATATGCAAAATATGTCAACAAGATTTGGTATGATTCTAAGTACAAAAGTGACTGAACTAAGTTGCTTTAGGATTTCCAAAATGTGCTTTTTCCAGTTTAAATTCTCATGAATATGGACACCTTGAAATTTTGAAGTTTTCCCCCTAGTTATTATTTTCTCAGCATGTGTTACACTTGTCATTAATACAGTACCCCTGGATGTGCAGAACTGAATATGAAATTGAAAGTGAGCTCTTTCACAGAAAACAAGTCAATGAAACTTTTAAGAACATTGTTTACCGTTACTTCTGTTTCTGTATGTGTGCTTGGATTGATTAAAATACACGGATAAGGAAAAAAAAAACAGATTTTTCCCAGATTTCCTAGTTAAAAATACACATTTTCCAGGTGAAATTACATTTTTCCCACATTATGTGACAATATAAGTTCCCTTTGAGCTGTAAAACTTATGTTCTTTGAATGGTTAAGGTTTCATACATCATATAGAATTTGCCGGCATTTTAGAAAACAAACTTAGCAAAAAACAATTATTTCTAAAATACCTCAGAGATGCAGCAACATTCATACTGTATATTTTCACTTTACAGAAATATAAACAGGAACTTGAATAGAATTGGGGAGAAGAGAAGTTTGTGGCACAACTTGACAAAAATAAGGGATTGGTTGGTAGGACATGTTCTGAGGCATCAAGGGATTGCCAATTTAGTATTGGAGGGCAGCGTGGAGGGTAAAAGTCGTAGAGGGAGACCAAGAGATGAATACACTAAGCAGATTCAGAAGGATGTAGGTTGCAGTAGGTACTAGGAGATGAAGAAACTTCCACAGGATAGAGTAGCATGGAGAGCTGCATCAAACCAGTCTTAGGACTGAAGACCACAACAACAACAACAAACAGGAACTCCACCAAATATTGCATGGTAAGTTCTGAAATACTGAAATCAAGATAGCAATGTGCTTCTGTCCACCAGTCATACTTTATGCCGCATGATATTACCAGCCAAAGACAGCAGATATTCATTGATATAGTCAGCCAATAGCAGCATCAATGTTAATTAGTGCAAACACACAAACAGAAAAAGTTAAATTAAATTACTGAACATACAGCATAACTACAAGAAAAAGCTAAGCTATTACATACAATATTGGCTAACAAAAGTATTTTGCTATCTATTTTTCCTTCCCCCCCCCCCCCCCCCCCTCTTCTCACCCGCTGAAAGGTGTGATTAGGCGGGATACTAAGAATACAGCTTAAATTGCAGGCACTGAATATTTCTGTCAAGCATTATTATAAATTTCGTTGCTGGGCACAGAACATTTCATATGTTACCTGGCTGAATACATGTTCCGTCAAACATTTTGACTTTATGATAGAAAAGAAAATTACATACGGACTTTTTCAATAACTCACTTTGCACATTTTTTAAAGGATAGTTATACTTCTTGCCATAGTTAGCGCTTAATTTGTACTCTATGAAGGAACTATAATAAATATGGAAAGCTAATCTTAAAACTTAGTCTTTTGTAGCTTGTGTTATCCTTTAAGAGACATCAAACAAAATGTGGCAGTAAAATATTAAAAAACAGGGTAAATGTCTGATCTTCAGTGTTTTTATAAGAAATTCATTGCACATTCTCACACATAACATAATTCACCTTACATAAAAGGAAATTACTTTGAAAGTAAAACTTTTCTCATGACCATTTGCAACATTCTCCCTCGACCTATTCCAATTGTAAGCAGCTGTGATGCCACACTCACTGAAACAAGGCCAAATGAAAACTAATGTAATGAAATATTTCTGGAAGCCAAAAAATTTCCTAGGTTTTTCCTGACTATCCCAGGGTGTATGAACACTGCAATATTAGTGTCATCTGCAAAAGAAACTAATTCTGCATGCTATATATTAGACACAAGATTGTTCACACGTATGAGTGACACTAGTGGATCTGAGGCTTGGGAAACCAGGTATGTGATTTTCACCAGTCAGAATTATGTCCCCAGACAACATTGGTTGAGTTTGCACGCAAAGAGCATTAACAGTAGAGCAACTTTTCTGAACCCCAAACTGCTATTTACTGAGGATATTGTTCCTAAGGTGAGATACCATACTAAAATGCAAAAGCTTCTCAGAAATCAGTGGTTCAGTGTAGCTGTGATGAAGAAGAAAACACTACTATGATGTTGAGGTAAAGGAAGCAACAGGTGATGAAGCACTGTTGATGAATTAGTGCAATATTTTTCTGCATTATGGAGATAAAATGGCATCTAATGTGATTCAAAGATGGCAAGCATTGTGCTGATGGATGCCTTTGGGCTGTCTTCCATGGTGACTAGTATCTGCATGGAAGCCTTCATGCTGCCAAGAACACTGAAGTTCTGCTGAGGGCATAGTTGAAGTAGCAAACTCCTGGAAGAGGATATATGTCTGGGATGGTGCATGCTTTATGAGCACAATACACAATATTTGCTGTAGGTCTGTCAGGATGTATCCCTTTTCAGTATGAACTGGAGAGGAGAAGACTATAGTCGAGTTGCAGTAAGTTGATCCCTGACAGCTGCAATGGCTAGGTGCAGCAGCTTCACAGGCCTACCTCAACCAATAATGTAATGCAATTTTATGAACATCTCTGTGCCAACACTTCAGTATACAGGAATTGTTTTCAACTGCAGCTGTTAGCACTTCACAGCTGGAAGCCTACAGCAGTGCTACCAGCTGCCATGGACCTCCTTATATGATCTTCACTAAAGGATCTGTTCGTATGGTGAATGATTCCATTCCAAAGCGGAAACTCAAATTTGGCTTCAGCAGAAACAAATTGCTCCAGTGTGAAGTGTCATGGTCTATTGAAAACTGGAGGACTAGGTTTGGTGCATGTGTGATGTACTGTGCAGTGTCATTCTTTTCTTGGCGCTCCACGTCACTGCATAATGGCTGGAAAATGGTTGAGATGATCCTGGTAATGCAGCATGGATTAACTTCAGTACAAAATTTGTTACAACATGGCAGAAACCAACAGTTAAGTGACCGGAGTCTTTGTCAATGAGTTGAGAGCCAGGAATGTTAGGGAGCAGCTGAAAACACGCTAAGAAATCAGCACCAATGGCTGGTTCTGTGATAACTGCAATGGTGAGTTTCCAGCTGAAGGTGCAGTGCAATCCTAGATGTAGTTGTGAAGGACAGACACCATAGGTGGTGACAGACAAGTAATTGGTAGCCAATAGCTAAAATGGTGCTGGTTGATCTCCTATGAGCATTGTGTGTGGACAGTCACACATGTCAGCCTCTATTTCTATATGGAAACATGGGACAGACTTTCTATCCAAGATGAACAAGCAATTTGACACAGTTTGATAACTGTACATATCAATACATAGTGGTTTGGTCTTTGGCACAGTAACATACATGAGTAGGCTCGTGAGGATGTTGTGATGTGGAAACACTAGCTCGTTGTGCCTGACCTGCAGACACCTGATCTGCGATAGCTTTGATCTGGGTGGAAAGTACATAGGAAGCACAACAGGCACATTCCGGCACATAAAAAACACAATTGCTCATTAAGCACAAGTAGACAAAATGGTTGGTATGAGAAACCAGTCAAAGAAACAATTACAGTGCCACAAAGCACTCATCATAGGAGCAATAACAAGGCATGCAAGGTCTGTTGAAGCAACAACCGCTAAAAAAACATGTAAAAAACTCATCTTTTGGGCGACCACTGCACTCATTGGCATCAGAGTTTCTCTTGTCTTGCTTAAAAAATTATCAAAAAACTTTATACTCACCCCTTAATGGGGGTAGGACATTGAACAGGCCAACTTGGAGCAGGAGAGGCACCACAGGACATTTTAATTTCCACTGTCTATACTTTTACAAACAAATTCATAAAACTTTGTCAGCATGACCAGGAAGGATTCAGAATTCACACTCATAGCAGTGGAAGTTCGAAAATTCAACTAAGTAATTTTTTTACATGTGAAATTTCATCATTTTTTTCACTTACTAATGGCAGCATTTGTTGTTATAGTAACACTTTTCTTCATAAGTAAGAGAGATGGTTTGCTGAATTTTGCACAGCATACAAACCATACTTAAAGGTTCATGAAAGTCTAGAATTTTCCAAATCTATTAAAAACTGTGGTAAAAATTGAAGAAATTAACTAAAAAAGTTGTGTTTTTTCTAAACATGAAGTTTAAAATACAACAGATAATTCGATTTTTCATAAATTAACTAAATTCTAAGGTTGCATACACATGTAAGTATGGTATGTATGGTGTGCAAAATCCATTCAACCATCTCTCTTACTTATGAAGAAAAGTGTACCTATAGCAACAAATGCAGCCATTAATAAGTGAAAAAATTATGAAATTTAACATGTAAACCAAATTATGTTTTTGAACTTTCACTGCCATGAGCATCAACCCTGAATCCTTCCTGGTGATGCTGACAAAGTTTTATGAATTGATTTTTAAAAGTATAGGCACTCGAAATTAAAATATTATGTGATGCCTCTCCTGCTTCCCTTAAACGTTTTCTGTTTGATTTTATATACTTTGGTAAACATTTCATCTCAATAGGGTGACATTAAGTCATGCTGACTAGAGCAACAACTTATGATATTGGGAATGTAGCTTCTAGTCAGTGTAAAAGTTACTGACAACTGCATAAAATCGAAACTATGTACTGTACCTTCTTGATTTTTAGGATGCGTTAACTATTTACATTTTTCTTTTTTCTTTTTGCTGCATACCAGGTACAGTGTACAGTGATCTTGGACACAGCAGAATGGAAAAGCCTTTTGTTTCTCATCTACAAGCAGTAGTCCATGGAAATCTTGCATTTAAGTAAGACACCTTTCAACAATATAATTTTAACAGCTTTTCACCCTTTAACTAACCTTTTAGCATCTAAGTACACTATGTGATCAGAACTATCCAGACACCTGGTTGAAAATGACTTACAAGTTTGTGTCACCCTCTGTCGCTAATGCAGGAATTCAGTATGATGTTGGCCCACCCTTAGCCTTGATGACAGCTTCCACTGTCACAGTCATATGTTCAATCAGGTGCTGGAATGTTTCTTGAGGAATGGCTGCCAATTCTTCACAGAGCCCTGCACAGAGGAGAGGTATCGGTGTCAGTCAGTGAGGCCTGGCACAAAGTAGCATTCCAAAACATCCCAAAGGTGTTCTATAGAATTCAGGTCAGGACTCTGTGCAGGCCAGCCCCTTATAGGGATGTTATTGCCATATAACCACTACCTCTCATGCCACGCATTATGAACAAATGCTCAAATGTAGTGAAAGATTCAATCGCCATCCCCGAATTGCTATTCAACAGTAGGAGGCAAGAAGGTGCTTAAAACATCAATGTAGGCCTGTGCAGTGATAATGCCATGCAAAACAACAAGAGATGCAAGCTCCTCCATGAAAAACATGACCACACCATAAAACCACCACCTGTTGGCAGTTACTGTTACTGTTGGCACTCGACACTCGGGCAGATGTAGTTCAGCGGACATTTCCTATACCCACACCCAGTCATCAGACTGCCACACTGTGTAGCATGATTTGTCACTCCAAACAACATTTTTCCACTGTTGAATCGTCCAGTGTTAACGCTCCTTATACCAAGAGATGTGAGGCATTTACTGGTATGATGTGTGGCTTATGAGCAGCCACTCAGCCAAGAAATTCAAGTTTTCTCACATCCTGCCTAACTGTCATAGTACTTGCAATGGATCCTGATCCAGTTTGGATCCTACTTTCGACGTCTTCAGTTGCCCACCATTTTTGGAAACAATGCTTCATTGATAACAAAAGCTCTCTACCTGCTCAATCTCCTCTTCTTTCACAGGTAGTGCATTCTTGTTCTTACGGTTCATACTAAGCTCTTTAGTCTTAGCTGTGTTTATTTTTAATACAGCTCTCTGCGCTTCTGCTTCTCACTCATATCCTTGAAAACGTGGGTTAGGAGACAGATGTTGTTTGTCAAGTTCAGGTCCTCTAGGCAATCATATAGAGTACACTGTATAATTCTTCCTTTCTTTTCTCTTGCGTTCTGTTCTTCATGACACCATCTAAGGTCAGAAAAACAGCAGTGCCTTACTGCAAATTTAAAATGAATTGTTCTGAGTGATTTCCATCATGTTTCACCTGGCAATTATATTCTCTGTACATCATCTTCATGATACTCATGATCTTTGGAGGTACTTTGTAGCTCGGCGTTGTTTTCCAGATGGCTTCTTGCTGCACCCTATCAAAGGCTTTTTCAAAGTCAGCAAAAGCCAGGTACAAAGGAGACCAGTATTCTAAGGATTGCTCAGTAATGATCCTTGAGGTGTTGATTTGGTTGGTGCCTGATCTGCTTTCTACCAATGATGGTAGAGCACTTGCCCATGAATGGCAAAAGTCCCGAGTTCGAGTCTCAGTCCGGTACACAGTTGTAACGTGCCAGGAAGTTTCATATCAGTGCACACTCTGCTGCAGTGTGAAAATCTCATTCTATCAACCTCAAAGTCTTCTGCTCCTCTCATGGTCAGCTACACGTAGCTTGCTCTTGGGTAGCAAATTCAAAAAATCTGTACATATATAACATGGATAATAAAATGAAATGTTGTTTTGACCATCGATCAACATAGATACTGAGAAATTTATGGTCAGCTGCTCCCTCTATTGTCTCATTTTGTACTTTAAGGCTTTTCTATTAGGTTTTCTACTTATATAGAAGTTCTTGTGATTAGTCTCCTTATATTAAGAGTTACCAGTTGGGGACAGACATAAGTGCCGTGTGAGCTTTCTCCTAACATTTCTGGTGTCCTATTTGTAATTGTATATTAGTGTTGACAGCAAGTAACACTGTTTCATCTTGTGTGACCTGTAGTGGCAAGCCAGTATGAGGTACTATGAGGTAGTTCGAAATGTTCTTATAGAGGAACACATAGATATGAATCACTGAAGCATAACTTTTTTATGTTTCAGTGCAGGCTCCCTTTGTACTAATACATGTGGCCCAGTGATGTTCCAACACCTTGAGCTAAACTCAAAAATTACATTCCTCTGTGCCTGCAAAACACTGTCAACTTTGGCTGTCCGTTCTTGGTTTGAAGACAGTCTCTGTCCATCATAGAAAATATTGAGCTTGAGGAAGAGATGGATGTTTGATGGACCCAGATAACGTGAGGCTGGCAACAATTCATATCTAAATTGATGTATTTTTGTCATGGCATTGACACTTGCGTGTGTGTGCATAATGTCTTGTTGGATGATGACTTTCTTTCCTGCCAAACCTGGCCTTCATTTGTATATCTTTTGCTGTAGTTGGTCTAGGAATTAGGGTAACATTATCCTGTAATTCTTTCACCTGTGTAAAGGTAACATATCAGCAGAATTCCTATTGCATCTCCAGAAACTAACACCATGACCTACCAAGCTGACATTATTGTCTTTGTAAACTTTCCCGGCTTAGGACAATTTTACAGTAAGCAAGTGATTACACTCATGAATCAATTTGTTGACACAAATGAAAGTCCTGCACTCTTTTAGCATTTCAAATCAAATAAGGAAAATCCTTCTTGACAATAAAGGGAAAACTTCTTGGACAGCTTAAAGTTTTCGGAAAAGAATGTAAATAAATATTTATGTGTGACAATCCTCTGAAAAGTTCTATTGCAAAAAAAGTGCCTATCTTCTTAGGATGGACAGTATGCAAAAAATTTAAGTCCCATCTCATGAGCAATACAATGAGTTTGAGCCTCAGAGTCCACAACTGGAGCAGCAGGTCATGATGCGCATTGGTCCCAGGTGGCAAGGGCATCATCAAGTCTGGCCGGTGACATAGTGCTGGGGAACTTCTGCTTCTGCTGGCATAGATTGAACTGTCTGTTGCTTGCTGGGTGAAGGCAGTTACACCCATGTGGTAGATGACTAATAGATAGCTATTGGTCTGGCAATGTGTGCTCAAACTGGCTGAGGAATATGGACCGCAGATGCACCCAAATATCCATATACATGGTGGTTTCTACTGCTCACATGAGTGCCCTCAGAACTAGCTTGCTTCCTGCAGTACAGGAGACGTTCAGCTGACTTTGACCAATGTACCTGCAGAACAGGAGCAAGGAGCTGCATAACTGTGTAACGTTGTGGGTTGGCAGCTTGTAGGAGGCCCCAGAAACACACCATATCTTCCCCAATTCTCAAGAAAGGCCAAGAGGGGCAGAGACTTGAGTGAGAAACAATGGCATCGTCACTGCCAGAAGCATTGCCAAAGGGCAAGGTAGGGATTGCTGGTGTGTTAACATGCATTGGGATGGTGAATGGAGTCATCGTCTGGCTGGGCACACCGGAAGATGGAAGCAATACATCTGCTGGGTGAGTAGCAAAAACCTTGGCAGGGGCAGTATTGGTTGATGTGCTGTAAGAGTTGGGAGCACTTGAGGAGTGTGATGAGAAGCATAGCTTGCCTCAGAAGATGGGAAACAGTGGTTGTCAGCCACCAGGGCTAGCAACAGAAAAAGTTTAAAACCCACATCAGGTCCCTGGGAGACAAACAATGTTGGTGGGAAGAAGAGGAGAAGGGGGATGGTCTGTCGGGTGGAAAATGGACAGAGAAGAGTGGAGAGGGCAACCATGGGGCCACTCTGCCAGAGAGGATCCCTCCATCAGAGTGTCTCAGTATGATCTGAGAAAAAGATGAAGATTCTCATGAGAGGAGTGGTACTCATGTAGTTTAGACATTTGAAATTTAAAAGTCTGCAGAAAATACTCAGCAGTGCCATTAGAGGCAAGGTGGGAACTATTGCAATGCTGTGAACAGCACAGAAGGCAGTAAATTCGGAGGAAGTTACCTGAACCCTATTATCAGTAACAATAGTGCATGGAGGCCCTCTAGTGCGAAAATTTGGGTAATTGCCCAAATGGTGTAGGAAGATAAATTGGAATACTTGCAGACCACAAACAGAAAACAGGACCCAGCATGCATGATGGTAAACCACATAGAGTCAAGGATGGGGTATTCGAAGTCCAGATGAATGTGGGACCAAGAAACGGCAGTGGAAGGCCATGTTAAGTAATGCTGAGATGGGGCCCTCACCAACTCTGGCAGGTGGAGCTAGCAGTGACAAAATCTCAAATAGTAGAATTCGTGCCTCATAGACATAGTGGTGAGCCAGTCACTAGGTAAGAACAGTCCACCAGTGTCCTTTGTGGAGCAACCAGAGGAAGCGGTTGCAGAGAGCCACCAAATAACCATCCAAGTGCAGTTGTCATCACCCTGTAGCTGGACAATGCTGTCCCGGGAAGAGAGGTCCTGTTGTTGATCCCAGAACACCTGAAGATCTGGGTGTGCCACAGCCTTAAGGTTGGGTGGTCAGCTTTGCCAGATGTGCTGGAAGAGATGTGGAAGACTGGATTGTCTGCAGTGTGGAGTCAGACAAGGTTGACATCCAGGAGTAGCTGTGCAAAGTTGGCAGCAACAGCGGTCAATGTGGCAGCAGCCTTCCGGATCAGTATTGAACACTGGGTCCTCTCCTAGTGAAGGCCGGGAAAGGAGGTCAGCATTGGTATGGAGGAGGGTGGAGCACAAAATTGCCTCATAGGAATAGACAGAGAGGAACAGGGCACAGTGTTGGAGTTGGTGGTCTGTGTGGTGCTGAAACCCAGAGGAAGGGCAACTGGGGCTTCTGGTACATACTGAGGGTACATTGGTGCCCACAGACATAACCATTGGACTTTGTGAACCCAAAAATAATGACCAGTGCTTATTTTTTGATTTGGCCATAATTTCACTGGGCAGAATAGTTTTAGAGACTAGCTTCAGAGACAAAGGCAGTTGGCTGCACCACCTCGTTGATCACTTGGAAAAGAACAGCTCCCACACCATAATTGGAGGTATCTGTAGTGAGTGTACACAGCTATCATAGGTCATAAGGCAGGTAGGATTGAGGAGCACCTGTTTTAATAAGTGGAACACCCTGCCACACTCAGGGGACCAGAGGCACTGGACATTCATTCAGGAGAAGAGTCTCTGCGACAGCAGTTGCATGGAGAATGAAATGACCTAAGACAGATTCGAGTTGATTTTTGTGGCAAAGCACAGGGAGCTTCTGGATCACCTCAATGGACTGCATGACAGGGTAGATGCTGGTGCTGGAAGCACTTCGGATGTGGCCAAGATATTCCACTCATTGCACTAACGGGTCACGCTTGTCCTTGTTACAATGGAGATCCATATGACGAGACACTGCAAACAAAAGATTCAGATTGTGTAAGACGTCTTAGACAGAGGCACCAGTAACCAGGATATTGTCCAGGTAGTTGGCAGCCTGGGAAACATATAGCAACAGTTGTTCAATATAGTGCTGGAAAATTACTAATGCACTCATGATACTGAAGGGAAGTTGATTGTACTGAAAAAGACCAAACGGGATATTGATAACCAAAATGTCATGGATGCAGCCTGTAAAGGAATTTGCAGGTATGTGTCACAAAGATCAGTTTTTGCGTAAATCTTGCTAGCACCCAGTTGAGACAAAATCTCCTTAGGTTAGGGGATAGGGTAAGAGTCCACTACTGACTAAGAGTGGACCATGACACTGAAAATGCTGCAGATGTGTTTCTGACCCGTATTCTGCCAATAAATTGTTTTCCTACCACTAATAATTGTTTAAGCACTCAGAAACACTGCTCATGCAGTGAACGCAGTTGGATTTAAATTAATAGTGCGGAAAAAAAGTTCACTACACTCAACTGTGTAAACCTGGTCAAATTCACTTCATTACTGCGAAAGCTTCTTTTATGCCCTTAACAATAGAGTTCTGCAGCTGTGTAGTGTACTAACTAAGAATGATTCTTTCATGTGATACAGCTCTATTTTGGAATAGGCCTACACATTCTAATATGCTTACTGAATTACAGTTGTTCTCTGAAGAGCATTTGTCATTTTATGGTAAGCCAGATGTTTTCCCCCTATATGCAATTTAGAAATACTGATGCACTTTTCGTACCATGCCAGAGTTATGAACATAAAAAACTAACATTATAACTATAGTAAAACCTGTTTTTACATTAGCAGACTGTACATTTTGCCGCCATTTTCGTTTGATCCTGTCCTAAGCTATTTCTCTCTGAACTACTTGTTTTCCTGCTATTAAAAATCAACATTCGGAAGTAACTGAAGGACATCTTGTCATCCTTCCCTTCAAACAACATTTAGAAAGCTCCATCCTTTCCTGTTCTTAAATTAATTGAATGATGATCCTAGAGTATTCGGTTTTTCCTTCTGCTTTTCGTTAGTCGACACAATAATAATACTTAGATTTTACTGTCTGTTCATTTCAAACAAAACTGTATGTTTAAAAACAATGAATAATTGACGTAACACACTAAAAGTAAATAAAACGAGTTTGATGATGAAAGTACATTGCCTTTAATCTGCTGGCTCGTGTGGTGGCGATGGTGATTTTACCGCCGTGTGTGTAAACTTCTGACAATGGCGACGTGAGGGCAACCGGCCTTAAAGACCTGGTCAGAAAGAGCGTGGCCTGGCAGTCCGACCTGTGGCCTTGAACAGCAATGGCAATGGCCAGGCTGCATAGTTGTTGTATATTGGTGTCGGCCATACAGAGCGTGACTCTGGCTGGCTCGCCGCACTGGCTGACATCGAGTTTCAACACAGACAGATTCACACCAGCCAGGAGCAGCTGTTTGCATTTGCTGGTGCATTTGACAACAATGGCGTGAGGCAGATCTTTGATACCACGCTACACGTGCAGGCTGCTATATGGTGAGATTCCGTCTGTTTCCACGGTGTGACAGCTGACGCAGCAGCAATCGCTTCTGCCTGTCTGGTGTTCCTTGGCCCGGTCATCCGCCGTGCCTGACCTGCACAGGCAGACTGCGGCATTGTGTCTGACCAGGTATTCAGGATGCTGAAAATCAGTTTTTATTTTTCCTGTATGTTTGGAAACTTACACATCCGGGATATATTATAGGAACAAAGCCTAGAAACACAGTTGGCCCTTGTGACTCCTAAGGGATTGAGACCACTCATTTCTAAGTCATTATCAAACTATCACAAACAAGCCATCATTCTCTCATTAATCATCAGTCACTTATTAGTTACCATCTCTCTACAATATGCTGTGTCGATCAAATGCCTGGATGGTTAATGGCGTACACTCGCTTGCAATACTGAAGTAAATGGCAACTGGCAAATGTTTCAAACTTGTTCCCAGTGTGGCGACTCCACATGGTCATAGAGAGGAGATAAATAAAATTGGAAATGCATTTCTGAATAAAATTTGGCAGCTCTGCAAAGTTTAGTTTTGTGTACTATGCTGTATTCTTACAGGCAGACGCTGTAGTGTCAGCCACATCAGTTTTAGATGAATTGGCTGTTTTTCATACATTTGCTGTAAAGGTGTCTCATTTTAAGAGTTGTGGGAATATTCTTAATTGCTCTCAGAAATGCACATTTTGAGGCACAACGCCATGTCAGTAAGTGCACCACTGCTGAGAGATGTTAATAGGTGCTTAAAATAAATAATAACAATTTCATTGTTAAATACATAAAAATAAATTATTTTTTCTCTTTAAGTAAGAATAAATCATTTATTTTCACCTGCCTTAATACAGTTTCTTGCTATATTTGCTTTTCTCTGTTAGCCCCTGAAAAGTAAAAAAAATCAGGGCTTTACTTTCTATTTTGTAAAGTAAAAACTAAATGTACACAATAATTTCCACAACTCATAACAGATTCATGTCTTAACAAATTTTGTGAACTTTGGTTGGAAGGATGATGTGGCTGTTTTATTGTTACAAACATATTAATGTAGTTTGAAATACTGTTGTAAATTTAATATTAAGAACAAAAGAAGGCATACGATTGTGGAAACCGGTTCTGTTACTAATAATGTGAATACACTGACTACTCACTTACCTGCATTACTTAAACAGAAATTGAATTCGTCTCGGGCCCTTCCCATGACTATCTACCACTTTTTCGATAAAGGACTCCTCCTCTGATTTTATCTTATCACGATGAACTGACACTATACACAAATAACTGAGTCGATTATCTGCCATGGTAGTTCTTAGCCACATTTTTACACTCCTGAGAGTGCTTCAAACAAACATGACATAGGCCTATACTAATTCATACAGTGTAACTTTCTTCAGTTACTCTACTGTGATAATATTTCAAACAAGATTTAAAATTAATTAGAAGAAATGTTTCATCTGACTTAAGAAATTGTTTCAAAGTCTTTCTAATTAAGTAATTACAATCGGAAAAATGTTACTGTGTTAATTAGTACCTGAATGATCTTTCCACAGAGCAGGTGGTTGCCAGTAAGCTAAGGGCTATCTTCAAGGCTGAAGCTATGGAAGGCAAGAATTTGGCTTTGTCCAGTAGATCAGTCAGGCTTAATTCAGCAATATCTACTTCAGTTACTTTATCACGTGTCCACATACTGATCCATGTCCATGCTTCTTCAGTGAAGTTATTTAAAGATTGCCATAAAATCTGATGATATTTTCATTTATCCTTTTCATATCTAGGTCACTTTGGGATTTCATTACCTTTGGGTGCAAGCAGAAAATCTCACAAGATGCCTTGTTATCTTCTGAAAACTGTTCTTGCAAGTACTGGACTAGGGAATCCAAATATGGAATAAAGAGAGATTTTCTGTACTACTCAGTGATAGAAACTGATGGATGATTTGAACGATGCACTTGTTGTGCAACACTCACAGTTCTCAAATGCCAGTGACATCTATTCCAAATGCACTATAATTGGTTTCATCACGTTTCATTATCATTTCAAATTCCGCATTTTCTCTGTCATCGAATAACATTTTTACAATTCCTTGAATGTGTTCTGAAACTTCTAACAAGTTAGTGTTTACTGATTGTAGGATATTGGTGACAGGTTCTAGTTTGGCTGAATATTTTGCTATGACTTTTAATGTAACAATAAATGATGGAGAAGTAAGAGTGCAGTAAAGTTGCCAGGCTTTCTGCCTAGTTTCATGATCTCCTTCTTTATGTAAAATTGTTAATGCTTCAACAATTCCTAAAAACTTATCATTAAATTTCCTTATAGACTTATGCTTCTCAGACCATTGTGTCTCACACAGTTTTTGAAGGTTCCCAACTAGGACTTTCCTTTGTCTGCTCCCCCAGAAAAAAGAAATTCTTTCTTTGATAGTACCAATGGCATTTCTAACCTCTGGTAAAGTGTTCAAATAATTCACAACTAAGTTAAGTCTATGGCTAGCACAACGATAGAAGTGAGCCTTGGGATATTTCTCAGCAATTATCTGCTGTACTCCGCTAATTTTACTGGCCATCCTGCTGCACCCGTCATTGCCTTGTCCTACCGTTTTATCTAGATTTAAACCCCAAGCAGATAAAGTAGGTATTATTGTGTTGGAGATATGTTTTACATCTAACGTTGCTAATGGTGTAAATCCAAGGAAGTCTTCTCTGACAACATAAGTTGCATGGTCAAAATAACGTGCAGAAGAGAAAGTTGTCCTGTGCCTGCAATATCCATTGTTTTGTCTGCCAAAATTGAAAATGATTCGCTGTTATTGATGGTATTAATCAAATCATTTCTTAGTGCTTCGGCGCATACATCAATTAAATCATTTTGGGTTCTATGAGAAGCATAGGTAGCATTTTTAGGCGCACCCTCAAAATGTTTCCACAGTGTTACGTCACCTGGCTGTACTCAAAATAGTAAAAAATCGTCAAATAGAGCGTTTGAATTTGTTTTTCTTCTTAAAGGTAAATCATGCAATGCACAAAACAATACACAAGAAACAATTGATTTTAACTTTGCACAATCAGTTTGTACTAATTTCGCAAGATTCTCGTTGGCGAGTTCTTCCACACCTTTAGTTTTGTTTGTCACACCGCTTATGAAATTATTTGACTTTTCTATTGCATCTTTATGCCACTCGGAATTCATATGCGTTTTTGGACATTCATGGAACTTTTTGAAATTTGTGAATGGGTGGCTTATGAATGCACCATGATGACTACCATGCGGTATGAGTGGGCGGAAAAGCACACAAAACTTGTAGAGGGCACCTTTAACTGCTTTAGAATAGACCAGCCATGGATAAAATGACAGCCAGGCTGGTTGAAATGTTCTTTTTGTGCTGTCTATGTCAGTCTTAAAATTATAACTTTTTTCAGGTTGCCGTGGATTAAATAAAATCCTATGCTTTAGAAAACTGTCAACATCCTATTTTTCAATGTCATTTCAGACATCAGGAACACTGACTAGGATACTACTACCCTTTTCATCAATGCACTTGAAGCCAGCAGTGGAACTGGCTTTGTCTTTATTTTCTCCATCAGCCCAACTACTGGAATTTTTAATAGTTATGGCGCATCTGACTCACTCTTTTCCTGTGATACCTCATCATAGACAGCATCTTCTTCGACACCTCCACTTTCATTTGTAGTTTTCATTCACTTGTGAGGTACAAAAAACTTATGTATATCTGTCATTTCCACTGTATACACTGCGATTTTAAATTCACAATGCACAAACGTCTATGCAAACCACTGTCCACTTACAACTCACAATGAATTTACACAACCCTTAAAGTGGTGTGATGCCGAACCTAGCTGAGTCATGACTAAAGAACAGAAGCTGAAATCATATCACGGTGGTTTGAGGAAAGGAGGGGTTTTGGTTCAACAATGAAACAATGCAGTGTCCATTAGACTGCAAGCCAGTGGCCTTGAGTTTCGCGTGACCATTTGGAGCAGTTTCTTAGGATGGATGTGGAAATATTTATACGATATGTTCCTATTAGAACATAGCAACACTCATCTGGAATGTTCCGGAAATGTAGTTAGCTCACGACACACCGTGCTAGACCATGTTCGTTGACAGTAGTTCCAATGACGAATATTGCCTACTTCTACAGACAAGTAGTGATATTAGTGGCCTCACAGTACCCTCGAACACTTCTTCAGCAAACGAAAAGGAATATAATACAATACGCTAATTTATATTAGCATCTGACAATTGTTAACCATTATTTGAAATTTGAAAGAATAAAATTTTGCAGAGTGTGTTTTGTTGTGCAACTGTCTTGTATTGCCAGTTGAGGTTTATGAAGAGGTTTGTACATAGTGAGATGGGAACAGAGAGGGTGACATTTTAGTACCCTATAAGTCAACATTTTCGAGATGGAACTCTCACCATGGGTACCATTCTTTATGGGACCAAGTACACATGTAGTAGTTTGTTGACTGGCAGATTTGTTTTATTTTGTTATAGCTTATTAGTAATGCCCAGAGTTTGTTAACATGTAAACAGTCTTTCCTTACCAGATATGCATTGTTTACAGTTACTAAAATCTCGAATGTTGCAGTTAATTTTTTTTTGTCATATAGATACTGTATCATAGATTATTTTTCAAGGAAGATATCATTTTTTTACGTTTGTGTTTAATGTCCTTTTATGACACAACTGATTCTTTTAATATGCAGAGAATGAACAATGTGTGTGCCTTCAGGAAAAATGCTTAAATGTGGCTCAAGAATGCATTTGTAAAAGTTAACAATAAACTGCTGGTTCATGTGATTATTCCCATTGTTACCTCACTTGCTGTTGTTAATTTCTACCACGTGTGGGTGTAGAAATAAAAGCAAAGATACTTCATAAGCAATAGCTGTAAGACGATATATAACAATTTTGCACATCTTCAACAAACAAGATTTCTTAAAGAAAAACATATAATTTTTAAATTTATAATCATTTTTTTTTATTTTAGTTCAATTCTCCTTTAAAGTTTTTCATTGCTCTAGTTCATCCTGTAATTCTGTTTAGATATGTTTTATATCATTTTTACGTCATTTTATCGATATTTTCCGGTTATTTTAGTGGTAATTTTACAGGTATTTCAAATCATACATAACTGAGCCCTAAAGTTACAGGTATTTTTTATATTCGTAACCTGAATGAATTCTCACTACGGGCAACTGCCTCCACTGCACCCCTCCCCCTCCCCCCTGCGGGCACCCCTTGTTGGGCTACTCGAAAAGAGCAATGGGGGTATCCCAGTGACTGTTGGAGATGGGAGTGAGGACAGCAGCATCCTGTTAATGGCAGATTTTCTGTCAGAGATGGTCTTGTATCACAAATATAATGGTCCAAGATTTCTAAAACTTAGGAAATGCTGGTGGAAGAAGTGTGACATGGCTCTGAAAATCCTTGACACCAGAAAGAAGAGAGTGCAGAAAACACTTTGGAGTACTTAGCAAACAAATCCGAGGCACAGGAACTGACCTTCATCCGACTGACATGAGAAATGGCATTGTGAATCTGCAGCCCCAGAGCTGTGAAAGAGTCCAAGTTGAGAAGGTCAGAGGTATCAGGAAATCCAACAACCAGAACGCATTCTTTGATAGCTGTGTTCCTGTACTGAATATGTGCTGAGAGGGCATCCTTGATGGGAATGAGCTTCTTGCTAAAACTGTGTAGCTGGGTGTGAAATCCCAGGGCCTTACACATCGGCCAGTCAGTGATGATGGCAGAGGACCCAGTAGCAGTATGGAGAAGCCCCAGGATCCCATCAAGCAGAACAGGGAGAGACATTGATTTGTGGGAGGAAGGGACCATCGTGTAGATCAAAAGAATAGACGGTGTAGCATTGCATTCCCCAGAGCTGTCAGGTTTGAGGGCGGTATGAGACACCTAATCAACAGACATTGCCATGGAAAGGTAAACTTTGGACTGGTGGTTAGATTTTTCACATGCCAAAAACCTGGTGTTCAGAAATGACACTGCTGCCACGGACAGCTAATAAAACATCAACTGCAGGAAAGTAGGGCATACACACAATGCCCACCCTTCTGGCCCATTTTGTGGGAGGGTTTGAGGGAGGCAGAAGGCTTCTGAGGCAGCTTAGAGGCTAAGACCACTGCCAGATCCTGCAGGGATAATGCAGTGCACTGAGACTGCTAATACACCAGAATAATAGGGATGCAAGACTCAGGGAGGTAGCCTTAAGTTTGAGGAAATTGTGATGGAGAGCCTCACACACATAGGAGGAAACATGAATGTTTACACTGGAAATGCCAATCATGAAAGTGTCCCCGGAATCACATAATCCTCTGCTGATAAGATTCATGAGACTGACTGTGACAATTAATAAAACTGTGGTTGGCCTCAGCCACATCAACGTTGGAATTAAAACAGTCAGAGACACTGGACTTCAGCCTCAGGATGCAGCTGTTGTATAAGCTGGTATACAAAGGGGCTGGCTTTGTCCGATGGTAAGTGCTCTGCCGGGTGTTACCTGTCAGTCTGTGGATGAGGAAATGTTGTTCCATTTGCATTAGGTATCACAACCATGGCTCCACTTTGTGGTCAAACACACAGAAGGGAGGCAGTGGCCGCTGGAACTCCTGGTTTGGGTTGAGGGTTGTGTCACTGTGCTTCGAAACCTCCAGTGACAAGTGCAGCCGACCCATGAGCTTCACCAGAAGAGCCCTGTTGGCCCTCTACATCTGTTGAAGCAGAAAGAGGATCAGATGGGTAAGGTCTATAGGCACACGTGCCAATGACATAGTGACAATAACACAGGAGAGCTATCTTTAACATTTATGTGATATTCTTGAAAATGAAGAGTCCCGACTTTTTCAGTAAGTAAGTGATTATACTCATGAATCAATTTGTTGACACAATCATTTTTTCTTCACAAATGTAAGTTGTGCACTCTGTTGGCATTTCAAAACAAATAGGGAAAATCCTTCTTGACAATAAAGGGAAGACTTATTGGACAACTTAAAGTTCTCAGGAAAACAACATAAATAAATATTGGTGTGAGACTATCCTTTGAAAAGGTCTCTTGCAAAAAAGTAGCTATCTTCTTAGATTGCACAGTAGGCAGAAAATTAAAATCCCATCTCATGAGCAATACCAGGAGTCTGCGCCTCAGACTTCACAGCTGTAGCAGCAGGTCACGATGCGCATTGGTTCTGGATGGCAAGGACGGAATCAAATCTGGGCTGTGACATGGTGCTGGTGAATTTCTGCTTCTGCTGACAGAGACAGAACTGGATGCTGCTTGCTGGGTGAGGGCAGTCATACCCAGGTGGTAGAAGACTAGATGACTACTAGATACCTATTGGTCTGGCAATGTGGGTTCAGATTGGTTGAGGAAAATGGCGCTTCGGATACACCAAAAGATCCATATATGTGGTGGCCTCTACCCTCTTGTGCATGCCCTCAAATCTAGCCTGCTTTCTGCAGGCAGGTGAAGTTCAGCTGGCTTCTGCTAGTGTTCCTATGGGGCTGGAGCAATGACATAGCAGTGTGACAATGTGGATTGGTAGCATTGTAGGAGGCCACAGAAACACAATACTTTGATTTCTTCAGTGGTGTTGAATCATCATGTTTCCAGTGCTATGGCTGTTCTTTTGTCTGTGTGCTATAATAATGGACCCAATATTCATCTGTGGTTACAAACTGGAACAGAATCCATGTTGGTTGCTCTGAAAAGAGGTCAAACATAGTTCACACATCTCCATTCTGTTGCACTTCTGATCCTGTGTTAAGAGTCACGGCAGCAATCTAGCACACAGTTTTCTCATATTCAATTCCACTGTTAAAATGTGATATGCCATTCAGATGACATACTTATAGCTTCAGTAGTTTCATGCATTTTCAGTTGCCATTCCTCCAAGACCATTTTATGCACTTCTGCAGTTACTTCTGGGATAGTGGCATCTGCATTTATTTCTGGGTTAGTGGCATAACTTGGCTGATGACTAAGAAAATTATCATCAGAGTTTTCCTGACCAAATTTAAACTTATTTGTTCACTTGACAACCACTGAATATGAAGGAGCAGCGTCCTCCAGTGTGCCCAGAAAATCAGCATGAGTTTCCTTTGGTTTCATACATTTCTTTAGTTCAGTATTTTCCATCCTCAACAAACTGTGTAGTTGCAGGTTTTTGCATGGTCCTACAAGGGGATGTCGTGAACAACATACTAAAATTCCTGAGTGTTGGTATGTGAGGGGGAAGGGGTGCTAAAAAGTTACATTCTCCTCATGTTTTTCTCAAATAGCTTAGAAACTGTGGAACCTATTGAAAATTTTTCAAAGTACAAAATCAAACTACCTGAAATTTGCTGCAGAATATTTTTGCAGACTGTCAAAAATATTGTCTTAACAGTATAAAAGTAATGTTTATTTTTAAGTAAAGTGGGTTAAAAACAATTACAAAATGTGTATATGATATCTATGTATGCTAGAGCCATAGTATGGGATAAATTATGTTCCATGGGTGCAGAATGGAGTGTGAGGGAAGATATGTTGTTACAATCTATGTAAATATCTGAACACTGTTCTACACTGCCAGAAGTGAAATTGATTCTTAGCCATCCAGTACAACTGCTGTGGTGTTCTTATGGGAAAGGTAATTTTTTTAACCATGGGCTCTGCTCGATTTTCAGTTTACGTACAGACTATACCTCAAAAGCATTTTCTGTCCAGTTTTCCTATATCAATAGACAAAATAACTTCATTGAGCTTGTTTGTAGATAGTAGAGTTCCTTTCAGGTGTTAAGCAAACTTTTATGTAAAATACATTCGTTTAAACAGTAACTGAGGAGTAATTAATTTGTAACTGTGCTCTTGTTAGTGTTCTGTGTAGGGTTGGTTTGAAAGGAATTGTATTGGTAAATGTGACAGCTGTTGCTGTCTTTTGTGTACAGTGTCTTGTGAAGCTGTGTAATTGTATTGTAGTCGTTTGGTGGTGAATTAATGAAACACCTTAATGTTATTGCACTTCTCATGTGATTAATTGTATTAATGGGTTTCTGCACAAATCTTTTCCACACAGGAATTGTTGGCACACATACAGCCAGTTACACTGAGTGGTGTCACTAACCACACACTCATGGTGTGTCTTCAAGATAAGTGTGGATAAGTGTGATTGAATGGACCTGATATGCTACAGTCTAGAACAATAACCTATTATAATCTATCGCTTAACTTACACTGAGGTGACAAAAGTCATGGGATACTTTCTGATATGGTGTCGGATCTCCATTTGCCTGGCACTTGAATTGTCAAGAATGTTCCTCAAACCAGTCATGAACACTTGTGGCCCGGTGAAATTTCACATTGTCCTCCATAAAAATTCCATCATTATTTGGATAGATGAAGTCCATGAATGACTTCAGAAGGCCTCCAAGTAGCCAAACATAACAATTTTTAGTCAGTGATCAGTTTGGACCAGTAGACCCAGTCTGTTCTCTATAAATTCAGCCTACAGCATTATGGAGCTTCCACAGTTCTTGACAACTTGGTGTCTATTGTTTCATGAGGTCTCTGCCACACTCAGGTCTTACCTACTGATATCAGGAATCATCTGACTGGGCAACAGTTTTCTAGCCATCTGAGCTCAAATCAATATGGTCACAAGTGCAGCAGAGGCACTGCAGGTGATTTTGTGTTGTTAGAAAAGACACTTGCGTGAGTCATCAGCTGCCATAGTCCATTAATTGCAGATTTCAGCACACTGACCTATTGGATTCATTTGTTGTATGTCCCACTTTGATTTCTGCAGTCATTTCATACAATGTTGTTAGTCTGTTAACAGTGTCATCTCTATGTGAATGATGCTGCTCTTGGTTGTTAAGTGAAAGCTACTGGCCACTATGTTGTTTGTAGTGAGAGGTAATGTCTAAAATTTGGTATTCTCTGCACACTCTTGATACCATGGATCATGGAATATTCATTTTGAAAATGGAATGTCCCCTGTGCCTAATTCCAACTGCCATTCCACATCCAAAGGCTTTTAATTCCAATTGTGTGACCATAATCACATGATACACTGTTTCACAGGAATTTCCTGAAGACAATTACAGCTGTGCCAATGAACTGCCCTTTTATGCCCTTGCGTAGAGAATACTGCTGCCATCTATATACATACATATTGCTATCCCATGATTTTTATCATCTCAATATGTGTCGAAATATCTGAAATTCTGTAACACGCATGTGACCTACCACTTCTATTGTAGAAGGGTATAATTACTCCTTTGAGTCAGTTCAGATGTTGGGAGTGCGGAGGCTAGGGTGATGTATTCATACCCCTCAGTCTTTGAAAAGTATTCCAGACACTTAAAGTTGATACAATAAAATGAACATGTGGATAGCACGTTACTCTTACGACAGGCTCTTCAATGTGATAGAGAGTTGACAGTTCAAGCTGTTGAATTGTTTCACATAATAGCTAACTTAACAACTGTGAATAAATACTCACTTGATAAACTAAAGGTAACTCCACTATATAAAGACGAACTTAGTGAAAGTTATTTTGTCTACTCACAAATGAGAAGTTGACAGGAAATGCTAGGGAGGTATTGTCTGTCTGTAAACTCCAACTCAAGCAGTGCTCACAGTCAAGAATGTCGCCTTTCCGAGAAGAAAACTACAGCTGCTGTAAAGGGTGACTAAGAATCAATTTCCTCTCTAACAGTGTAGAACAGTGTGCAGATATTTATGTAGATTAGTTCCATATACATTTCTTCTGTTAGTGTTACTAGTAACTCATATCTGCAGTCCATGTAGTGTTAATGCATTTGTTCTAAAATAAAGATCCCTGAATATGTCTGGGCACTGGGGAGAGTAATGATGACTTTATGGAACACCCTGTACCTGATTTTGAGGTAAATGGAATGGAGAATAACCTACTCAGTGCTTTGTTGATGCAGACTTTTCAAGGAAGGAAGCTCCTAAACACAATCTGGCAACCTACCATCCCTCGCATTACTACTCCATACATTCCCCCTTACCCTGGTTACACCCACAGATCACAATACGTCCATTAATACAGCTGTACTGCACTTAGATGTGATAAGTACATTTAATATGTGTAATCAAACCACTTCATTTAAAAATAAACATTGATTTTGTACTGCTAAAACAATAATTTTGACAATGTGCAGTTTTTCTGTCCACTGTGACCTGGAAACTACAGGTATGGAGGAAAATAAATAGAACTTTTTTTGCAGGAAATTTAATATATAATATTTTTGAGCTATTCAATAACAACAACAAAAAGTGACCTTTCAACAATCCCTCCTCGTTGACATCCCACTAGTCAGGATTTTTAGTATGTTGTACATGACTTTCCCCTGTAGGACTGTGCAAAAATTTGTGACTACACAATTTCTTTTGCCTAGTTGACTTTTTCTGCTGTTTGATGATTGGACTAAGGAAGACATCTGAACCATTAATCTCTGTCCAAGGGCACTTAAACATCATATATTTACCCATTAAGGATGACCTATTATTATGTGGGATCATCACTGCACTAGCTCTAGTATGTGGTAATGATTCCAAATTTTTCACACTAGCATCATAAATGAGAAACATTATTGGGCCTAACACATACCCTTGAGGGACTGCAGTGTTCCATTATTCTTTACCTGAAAGATGTTCATGAAGTGACTACAACTGATAGTCACACAGGTCAGTCAGCCACAGTATTGTAGTTTGCTGGGAAAATTGTGAACTTACAGCACAGGCCTAAAGGTGGCACTGCCAGCATGGCTAGTCAAGTAGCAAGCTTACAGCACAGGCTACAGTACAATACTGCTAGTATGAGGCTGTGCCAGTCAACATAAAAAGATAACCCCTGATGCCAAAGATGGAGGCTTCTCTTGTGATGAAGTCATGATTTCAGTGGATACGGGTGTGATGGAATGTTCTGAGAATGTGTGAACAGTGTTCATCTACTATGGAATGTATCAGTTAAGGTGTCCCATATTTTCTGACTTTAATATTTTTCTGTGTTCACCATCCTGTATTGTTCATGTGACTCTAAAACACATCTGCTCAAAATTCTGTTCCAATAGAAGCACTGTAATCTATGCCAGAGTATGTGTATGTCCAGTGTAGTCAGTTCTTTATTTGTTTCTGATTGTATCACATGTATTTTACAGTCTCTGTTTAAGATGTCACAACAATTATGCGGTGCCAAGAGACATAGTTGTTAAGGTGAAATATAAAATGACAAATAACCATTAAATGGAGAAGTTTTTATAACATACAAGAAGTACAGTTGACTATTAGTGGAAGTGCTGATTTTGTGGTTCCAAAGTGCATATATTTTGGAAGAGCACAAGAATTCTGGCAAGAGATATTCAGCATTGTTCACAAAAAGTTATAATCTTGCATTTGGGGTGGAGAAAATTGCAAAATCATCTAAAGGCATTATTGAGTGCTGTGAAAAGAAGTTTATAAATAATAATAAATAATTTGTACAGTTTATTTGATACTGCACATTCCCATGCTCTACAGACAATCAAGTTGGAAGAAGACAAGATGGTTTTACTTCAACAGAAGAAGCCAGAGCGTAAAGCCTACCTTGTAGAAGTAGACTGAACACTTGCGCATAAAGAAAAATGAGTGAGGCAGAGAAAATTGGAAGAAGAGAAAAGTCAAGAGGAACAAAAGTGCACAGCATCTACTTCTGCATCTTGCATTATACGTCTTTCTTCATCATCTGAACACTATAAGGAATTTCAAGTTCAGATGAAATTGACATTGGTAATGGTGAGTAATTTGAAAGTACTTCTGGGAGTAGTTCATTGGAGAATGTTGCTAGGTGAGGTACCAAAGATTTTACTACTGAAAAATTTGGGGCTGCATTGGATAGATAAGTGTAAGAGATTATGTATATATATAGCTAAAAACAAAGATGATGTGACTTACCAAACGAAAGTGCTGGCAGGTTGATAGACACACAAACAATCACAAACATACACACAAAATTCAAGCTTTCACAACCAATGTTTGCTTCATCCAGAAAGAGGGAAGGAGAGGGAAAGACGAAAGGATGTGGGTTTTAAGGGAGAGTGTAAGGAGTCATTCCAATCCCAGGAGCGGAAAGATTTACCTTAGGGGAAAAAAGGACAGGTATACACTCGCACACACTCGCATATCCATCCACACATACACAGACACAAGCAGACATTTGTAAAGGCAAAGAGTTTGGACAGAGATGTCAGTCGAGTCGGAAGTAGAGAGGCACAGATGTTGTTGAAAGACAGGTGAGGTATGAGCGGCGGCAACTTGAAATTAGTGGAGGTTGAGGCTGGTGGATAACGAGAAGAGAGGATATACTGAAGGGCAAGTTCCCATCTCCGGAGTTCTGACAGGTTGGTGTTAGTGGGAAGTATCCAGATAACCCGGACGGTGTAACACTGTGCCAAGAAGTGCTGGCCATGCACCAAGGCATGCTTAGCCATAGGGTGATCCTCATTACCAACAAACACTATCTGCCTGTGTCCATTCTTACAAATGTACAGTTTGTTGCTGGTCATTCCCACATAGAAAGCTTCACAGTGTAGGCAGGTCAGTTGGTAAATTACGTGGGTGCTTTCACACGTGGCTCTGCCTTTGACCGTGTACACCTTCCGGGTCACAGGACTTGAGTAGGTGGTGGTGGGAGGGTGCATGGGACGGGTTTTACACTGGGGGCAGTTACAAGGGTAGGCGCCAGAGGGTAGGGAAGGTGGTTTGGGGATTTCATAGGGATGAACTAAGAGGTTACGAACGTTAGGTGCATGGTGGAAAGACACCCTTGGTAGAGTGGGGATGATTTCATGAAGGATGGATCTCATTTCAGGGCAGGATTTGAGGAAGTCGTATCCCTGCTGGAGAGCCACATTCAGAGTCTGATCCAGTCCCGGAAAGTATCCTGTCACAAGTGGGGCACTTTTGGGGTTCTTCTGTGGGAGGTTCTGGGTTTGAGGGTATGAGCAAGTGGCTCTGGTTATTTGCTTCTGTACCAGGTCGGGAAGGTAGTTGTTGGGATGCGAAAGCTGTTTTCAGGTTGTTGGTGTAATGGTTCAGGGATTCCGTACTGTAGCAGATTCGTTTGCCACAAAGACCTAGGCTGTAGGGAAGGGATCATTTGATGTGGAATGGGTGGCAGCTGTCATAGTGGAGGTACTGTTGCTTGTTGGTGGGTTTGATGTGGATGGAAGTGTGAAGGTGGCCATTGGACAGATGGAGATCACGTCAAGGAAAGTGGCATGGGATTTGGAGAAGGACCAGGGGAATTTGATGGAACCAACGTACTTGAGGTTGAAGAGGAAATCCTGGAGTTCTTCTTCACTGTGTGTCCAGATCATGAAGATGTCATCAATAAATCTGTACCAAACTTTGGATTGGCAGGCCTGGATACTGGAGAAGACTTCCTCTAAGCGATCCATGAACAGGTTGGTGTATGAGGGTGCCATCATGGTACCCATGGTTCTTCCCTTTAGTTGTTGGTATGTCTGGCATTCAAAAGTGAATAAATTGTGAATCAGGATGAAGCTGGCTAAGGTCATAAGGAAAGAGGTTTTAGGTAGGGTGGCAGGACAGTAAATCTTTGACGAGGGCTTTTTGGTTGAATCTGGGAGTGAGGCTGAAGGTGAGACCTTTGGATTGGGAGGTTTCGGATTGGGAGAGAGGTTTGGAGGAAAGGTTAACTACTGAATTGGGGTGTTGTGGTTCCAGATTGTGTTGAATAGAATTTTGAGGTTTTGGGGAGGGGGTGGGGGGTGGAGCTGGAAGTGGGAGATTGAGTAGATGGGAGAGACTGGGTCTGTGTGCACAGTGGGACCCACCTCCTCTTCCTCAAAATCACCCTCTTCAAACCTTCCGGGAATTTCTGACTTCCAGCCTTGCCTCTCAATCTGTCTTAAAAAACCTTAATCCCACTGCCAGCATCAGCACTGCCAAAGCCCAGGCTATCCGTGATCTGAAGGCTGACCCATCCATCGTCATTCTTCTGGCCGACAAGAGTTCCACGACCATCGTACTTGATCATCAGGAGTATGTGGCTGAGGAACTGCGTCAGCTTTCAGACAATACTAGATACAAAGTTTGCCAAGGTAATCCCATTCCTGATGTCAGGGCGGAGCTTCAGGGAAGCCTCAGAACCTTAGGCCCCCTACAAAACCTTTCACCTGACTCCATCGACCTCCTGACTCCTGTGACACCCCACACACCCACCTTATACATCCTTCCTAAAATTCACAAACCCTATCATCCCGTCTGCCCCATTGTAGCTGATTACCAAGCCCCCACAGAATGTATCTCTGCCTCCGTATATCAACACCTTCAACCCATTACATGCAGTCTCCCATCCTTCATCAAAGACACCAACCACTTTCTCGAACGCCTGGAATCCTTACCCAATCTGTTACCCCCAGAAACTCTCCTTGTAACCATTGATGCCACTTCCTTATACACAAATATTCCGCACGTCAAGGGCCTCGCTGCAATGGAGCACTTCCTTTCACGCCGATCACCGGCCACCCTACCTTAAACCCACCAACAAGCAACAGTACCTCCATTGTCACAGCTCTCAACCACTCCAAATCAAACGGTCCTTTCCCTACAGCCTAGGTCTTCATGGAAAACGAATCTGCTCCAGTCCGCAATTCCTTAACCATTACACCAACAACCTGAAAACAGCTTTCGTATCCTGCAACTACCTTCCCGAACTGGTACAGAAGCAAATAACCAGAGCCACTTGCTCATACTCTCAAACCCAGAACCTCCCACAGAAGAACCCCAAAAGTGCCCCACTTATGACAGGATACTTTCCGGGACTGGATCAGACTCTGAATGTGGCTCTCTAGCAGGGATATGACTTCCTCAAATTCTGCCCTGAAATGAGATCCATCCTTCATCAAATCATCCCCACTCTACCAAGAGTGTCTTTCTGCCGTCCACATAATCTTTGTAACCTCTTAGTTCATCCCTATGAAATCCCCAAACCACCTTCCCTACCCTCTGGCGCCTACCCTTGTAACCGCTCCCGGTGTAAAACCCGTCCCATGCACCCTCCCACCACCACCTACTCCAGTCCTGTAACTCGGAAGGTGTACACGATCAAAGGCAGAGCCACGTGTGAAAGCACCCACGTGATTTACCAACTGACCTGCCTACACTGTGAAGCTTTCTATGTGGGAATGACCAGCAACAAGCTGTCCATTCACATGAATGGACACAGGCAGATAGTGTTTGTTGGTAATGAGGATCACCCTATGGCTAAGCATGCCTTGGTGCATGGCCAGCACTTCTTGGCACAGTGTTACACCTTACGAGTTATCTGGATACTTCCCACTAACACCAACCTGTCAGAACTCCGGAGATGGGACCTTACCCTTCAGTATATACTCTCTTCTCGTTATCCGCCAGCCTCAACCTCCACTAATTTCAAGTTGCCACCGCTCATACCTCACCTGTCTTTCAACCACATCTGTGCCTCTGTACTGCCGCCTCAACTGACACCTCTGTTCAAGCTCTTTGCCTTTACAAATGTCTGCTTGTGTCTGTGTATGTGCAGATGGATATGTGTGTGTGTGTGTGTATGTGTGTGTGTGTGTGTGTGTGTGTGTGTGTGTGTGTGTGTGTGTGTGTGTATGTGCGAGTGTATACCTGTCCTTTTTTCCCCCTAAGGTAAGTCTTTCCGCTCCCGGGATTGGAATGACTCCTTACCCTCTCCCTTAAAACCCACATCCTTTCGTCCTTCCCTCTCCTTCCCTCTTTGTGGATGAAGCAACCTTTGGTTGCGAAAGCTTGAATTTTGTGTGTATGTTTGTGATTGTTTGTGTGTCTATCAACCTGCCAGCACTTTTGTTTGGTAAGTCACTTCATCTTTGTTTTTAGATTAATTTTTCCCACGTGGAATGTTTCCCTCTATTATATTCAGATTATGTATATAACTTGTTTGGTGACAGCAGGGGCACTTGGTCACAATACTGAAGAGCGCTATGTTAATATATCATCTTTACATAGAATAAGAGGGGAGAACAGCCTGTAACAAAAAAAATCAGCCTTCACAAGTGATATTCCTGCAGTTCTTACCATCCAGGGCAAGGTAAACTGTTACCAAAACTGAATTTCAGGCACCCAAAGTAAGAAAAACTTGGAATCATTGTTACATTTGAGGCTAGTGAACAATTACAATTTTTGGCATTCCAGAATTACAGAATTTAGCCTTCAAGATGGTTTCATGTGAAGTTGTATGTGTTACAGTGAACAGAAGTTACAGTGAAGTGGTGAAAAAGCAATTTTGTACTGAGTGTAGTTGAGAACTTTGGAAGTTAAATAAGCGCTGAATAAGACTACAGTTCATAATGAATGCATTAAGATCCAAAAACACCCACCGAACAAGTGAAAATTCAGTACTGTGAAAACTACAGACACCACGAGTTCCTGACCTCCAAACAAGTAGGCCTTAACTGTAAGACTGGAAACAAGTAAGTGCTTTAAAAGCAAAAAAAGTATCAATCATAGAAGATGAACTGAAGTCTTTTTGCTATAAAGAGGTATAGTGTACTCTCAATAAGTGGTTGCAATGGTGGCAGTAAATTTACGTAACTTGATAACGAACTTAGTAAATGTAATTTTGAAACAAACACAGTGACAAATATGAAAATAAAATACAACACCAGATCCTCAGTAAAAAACTGTAATGAATCTCTAAAAACTACCATAATGAAGTGTAATCAGCTCCCAAAAACTAATGAAAAACAGGCATTTAATAAGGAATACAGGAAATGTGTGAACATAAACATGGCAATGCAGTCCGTGACTCCTTCAATGAACTCCATAATTCTGGTACCCCAAGACAAACATGTAAGTGCAATGTGATTTTACTCTCATATAGCCATGGAAGAAATCTAGCTGAAATCCTGAATAACTCAAGCAAACATTTTCAAGTGAGCAGTGTTGTGGCACCCAGCACAAAAACAAAAAACATTGTGCAACATGCTCTTTTGAAAATTAAATTGCTGTGTAGCAATTATTTTATGTTTGTAAAAGTGGTGGGAATAATGTGGGAAGCAATGAAGCTGATGTGTCCATTGAAGCTCTGCAGAATTTCCTTAAATAAACTAAGCAGAATAACTAGATTGTCACTACTGTCCCGCATCGCCACGACCTGACCTATAACTTAGATGTAAACAAGGAAATAAGAAAAACAAATATCATAATTAAGGCACTATGTTCAAACTGTATAGCTCAGTTCTAGATATAGGAAAGTTGGATAGAGGTCAGCACACTAACCACGGGTCAGACTTGAAATGTGCAGGAAGACATTATTTGTGTGAAAAATTAAATCAAATAATAAAACAAAAGGATCAAACTGAAAAGCCTTATATATAAAAACAATTTGTTCATAAGTGAAAGCAGTTCTACAGAGGCTTTTTTTACAGTAAAACAACTTTCACTATGCATATGTGAAGGCAAAATACTTGATGACAAAATCATAAATGATGGTAAACTCGAAACAATATCAAAAAACTTCCAATATATTACCAGCAAAATTGAACAAATTTTCTAAGTGACAAGTAGTCCTCATATTTATCTTGTGAATGAATTAGGGTGCAAAACTGAGGAAATGTGTGGTATTAATTTAAGTAATTATAAAACTGAAAGTGTGTATTGTAATAAGCAACATAAAGGTGGTGGTGTTGGTATTTATGCCAAAAATAATGTCCAATGCAAAAAATTTCACTGGGCAGATAAATTTGCATGTGAACAGTGCTTAAAACAACTGAAATAAGAATGAAGCTCAGAAAAAGCAGGTTAACAGTAGGTAGCCTGTACAGATCCCCTAACAGTAATATGGAAGAATTCTTTTGTCATGTAGAGGAATTTGCTGATAAACTCTCATTTCATAAAAATCACACTTTAATGGTAGGCAATGTGAACATTGACTCCTTAACTATTAGTGTTAATTATCTTAGATATATTCATACGTCACAGTCTTATAATTACACCCATGTGAATTCTACACCAACAAGAATAATGTGTGACACTCTAACATGTATTGACCACATTATTACAAACTTCAGCAACGAAGACCTTGTAGTTTGACCCATCAAGAACCACATTTCACATCATAGTGCATTAATTCTAGAGCCTCATACAAACAAAGAAATAGAATCTCATGGAGAGCTATTTACGTATAAAAGAAAGCTAGATTATCATATGTTAAAGGAAACCCTGGCATACATAAACTGGAATCAGGTAGGTCCATATGAAACAGAAGACATTAATAAAAAGTGGGACAGATTTTATACAATGTTAACCCATTGTCTTAATCAGGCATGCCCAGTGGTAAAAAAAAAACTAAGGAAAACTGACAGTTCCAAGAATCTTAAACTTCCCTCCAATGTGATAAAATTAGTGGACGATAATGAGAACTTATATAATCTTTTTAGAGATACCAAACTGCAGTGCTTCAAATCTAAACCCAAAACTTGTAGACAAACCTACAGTGAAGCACTCAAGACATTAAAAGCACTAGTGTATGCAGAACAGATGAGGTAGTCCACAAATATTAGCAACACAGTGTGGAGTATATAATAAACAAGGAAAGCAGGGGAAGTGACAATGCAGTATGCAACAACATAGTAATTAGAGACAATGAAAAATTCCTGACTGAACCTAAGGAAATGTGTGAGATCTTCATTGACCAATTTAGTAAGATAAGTAGGGAGGATGTGATTGACCCACCGCAGGCATTAAATACCAGTAATGCCAGTGATTCATTCTTCTTGAGGTATGTTATGTTACAACTTAAAAGCAAATACATCCAGTGGCTGGGATAACATCTCTGTCATATTTTGGAGAATGCAGTAGTGAGTGCACAAAAACAGAATTACTACCAATGTGCAAAATTATAGGCCTATTTCATTGCCATCAATACTCAGTAAGTTATTTGAAAGCTTATTTATTGATCAACTTGAATCCTTTTTCTGCAATTACAATTTACTAAAAAGCTCTCAGCATGGTTTCAGGAAGGGCAGGTCTACAATAACAGCTGTAGATACATTTTTTCAAGTGGTACTGGATAAACTTGATGATGGAAATGAAGTCATTGGTGCCTTTATGGACCTATCCAAGGCCTTTGACTCTGTAAATCATTCCATTCTGCTATATAAATTAGAAACTTATGGAGTCAGAAGAGTACCAATAGACTTGTTAAGATCCTACCTTGCTGACAGGAGACAATGTGTTAATCTGTATCATACAACTGGGGAACATACACAAGCAGTAAAATCCTCTTATAAAATTCTTAACTGTGGAGTCCCTCAGAGAAACATTATTGGGCGTTTTTTGTTTGTTGTGTACATCAATACTAAAATAATTCCACAAAATACAAATCTGGTAAATTATGCCGTCGATACCTCCTTCTTTACAAAAGAGTTAGCAGTGCAAAATAATACAGAGAACGTTAGCCTCATCACAGAATATCTCACCAAAAACAAATTGGTACCACATAAGAACAAGACAATTCTGATAGAGTTTCTGCTAAATTATAAGTCAAGACAAGTGGTTAATGAGCCATAGCTATCATTGAAACAATTCCTGGGTATTATAGTAGATGAACATCTTACATGGAAGGAGCACACCAGCTATATGTGTAACTAAGTATTCTGCAACACCTGCGTGCTAAAACGTCTTTCTAGCATAATAGCACCACTTGTCTTAAGAAAAATCTATTTGGGAATCATATGCTCTCACCTTCAATATGGTATCAGGATTTGGGTTGGGCCACCAATGGCATATAGGGATAGGGCTTTGAGACCCCAGAAAAGAGAAATTAGGATAGTAGCTAATACTAGTAAACTTCAGTCCTGTAGAGAATACTTTATTACATATAACATACTAACAGTGTATTCATTGTATGTTCTCCTGACTATAGTGTTTGTGAAAGGACATATGGAAAATAGTATAATCACTAGTGAAATCCATAATTATAATGCAAGAAAAAGAGAGTATTGCCATATAACATTTAGTAATACAAGAGCAACAGATCATAGTCCATTTTCTGTTGCAACACATTTTTATAACAAACTGCCAAATAATATAAAACAGTTGAATGGAAAAATATATTTCAGACAATATTAAAGCAATAGTTAATTGCTATATGTTTGATGAAAATGTACAGATTTTCTGCAGTGACATAACTGCCTCAAACAGCATCCATCTTAATGGGACAGGCATCTCATGTTAACATAAATAGAACAGAGAGACACCGCATTTCCTATGATGTCATCACTTACATGAAACTACTTTAAAAAATTTATTTTCATGTAAAGTACCAGCATGTAACAAGTAATTGTGGCATACCAGTGTTTCTACTTATGAGAGCAAACTGGAGAAATATCAGTGTCAGGAATTTTCACACTGCTAAGAAGATTATGGGTTTGTTTTTTAATGAGTCAGAAATTATTGTTAGATTAGACTGTTATGAAAGGCAGTTAGGTAAATCAACAGTGAGACATAATATTTTTAGAGCCCAAGTAATATTTTTGGGAGGAGACTTTTGAAAAAAACCTGAAAATATTCCCTCCCAAGGCAATGCATCAATCAGGGTTGGTGGCAACAGCAATTCATTTGTTAAAAACATTTATTCTACAATCATTATTTTACTTATCCATTGAAAACAAAACTGGCCTGAGAGATGTCTCCCAATTCATTGTAGGTGTTTATGTCAATCCATGGCTTCACTGCAGTAGTGCTGTCAAAGCTCCTCATTTGTATCTCTGCTTCTTAAAAGATGTGAAATAACATAAAAGGTTCGGTTCTGTGATCTCAGAAGCATCTATATGGAAATCTAGTCATCATAAGTAACACACACACAAAAAGGACTTTGCATCACCCTGGGTCACATAGCTCCTGAAGATGGACATCGACTGTGGTTATTGTATCACAGACACAGTCCCTTTGACTGTTTGGAGATGTCACTAAACCCACCCAAAGATGTAAACAACCATGCATGAGCAGTGGCTATTAGATGGAGGGGGTCAGATAGCCGATCAGTTCCAGTCATTCCTTCAGAAAGGAGGTACACGGCTCATGGTGTCTGTAGTTCAACCATGCCTAGGCAGTAAATATTGTGGTTAGATGCCATCTACATTGTTACTTTGTCCCAGGAAGGGCTCTCAACAAGGGAAGTGCTCAGGCATCTCAGAGTGAACCAAAGTGATGTTGTTCGGACATGGAGGAGATACAGGGAGACAGAAACTGTCAATGACATGCCTCACTCAGGATGCCCAAATGCTATTACTGCAGTTGATGATGCTACCTATGGATTATGGATCAGAGGAACACTAACAGCTACACCACCACGTTGCATAATGCTTTTGGTGCAGCCACATGACATCATGTTATGACGCCAACTGTGCACAATAGGCTGCACGATGCACAACTTCATTCCCAATGTCCATGGCGAGGTCCATCTTTCCAACCATGACATCATGGAATGCAGTACAGATGGGCTCAACAACATGCCAAATGGACCGCTCAGGATTGGCATCGTGTTCTCTTCACTAATGAGTGTCACATATGCCTTCAACTAGACAATCACCAGAGATGTGGTTTTAGGCACCCCGGTCAGGCTGACAAACTGTTCAGTGAGTGCAGCAAGGTGGAGGTTCCCTGATGATTTGGGGTGGCATTATGTGGGGCTGAAGTATGCTGCTGGTGGTCATGGAATTCACCATAATAGCTGTATGATATGTGAATGCCATCCTCCGACAGATAGCGCTACCATATGTGCAGCATATTGGCAAGGCATTTGTCTTTATGGGTGACAATTCGTGCCCCCATCATGCATATCTAGTGAATGACTTCCTTCAGGATGATGACATTGCTTGACTAGAGAGGGCAGCATATTCTCCAAACATGAACCTGCATTGGATGAATTGAAAAGGGCTGTTTATGTACAAGATGACCCACCAACCACTCTGAGGTGACCCATCAACCACTCTGAGGGATCTACGCTGAATCACCATTCCGGAACTCACAGAACTTAGGTGACCTAAAACTTCTTTGATGAGTGTTTTTATCAGAGCAGTTTCCCTCATATTGTCCTTTGATGGTGGAGCAGATGTACTAACCACAGTCAAAACGGCAGCAAATCTGAACAGAGATTATGTACAAATTTGAAACGGATTGCTCCTATTTGTGGAGAAGTGGATGCATCATTATACTCCCAGTTTAATATTATTTTATTACCATTTATTATTGATTTTAATTCATTAATTGATATCTCATAATTCAATCTCAACTTCATTTGAAAGAAAACATCAGCTGACTCTATGTCAAGCAAAAACAGAGGTCTGTCCTCTTGCATGAAGATTATGGAACACAAGTTTTATTCAAGGATGGCCTTCAACATGCATCACAAACACTTCATACACTTTGTGATGAAAAGTATGTGGACACCCCCAAAAAACAACCATTTTTCATATTAGATGTGTTTTTCAGGTACTCCATATCAGCGACCTCAATAGTCATTAGACATGATGTGAGAGAAGCATGGTTCACGCTGTGGAACTCACGGACTTTGAATGTGGTCAGGTAATTGGGTGTCACTTGTGTCATACATCAATATGTGAGATTTCCACACCCCTAAAAATCCCTAGGTCCACTGTTTCTGATGTGATAATGAAGTAGAAACGTGAAGGGACACTTAAGGCACAAAAGCATTCAGGCCAACCTCGTCTGTTCATTGACAGAGACCACTGACAGCTGAAGATGGCCGTAATGTGTAATAGGCAGACATCTAACCAGACCATCACACAGGAATTCCCAACTACATCAGGATCCATTGCAAGTACTATGACGGTTTGGCAGGAGGTGAGAAAACTTGAATTTCTTGCTTGAGCGGCTTCTCATAAGCCCCACATCTTGATGGTAAATGCCAAAATACACTTCTTGGTATAAGGAGCATTAACACTGGACGACTGAACAGTGGAAAAATGTTGTGTGGAATGTCAAATCACACTACACAGTGTGGCAATCCGATGACAGGGTGTGGGTATAGCAAATGCCCAGCGAACATCATCTGTCAGAGTGTGGAGTGCCAACAGTAACAGTAACTCCCAACAGGCGGTGATGTTAAGGTGCGGTCATGTTTTTCGTGGAGGGGGCTTGCACCCCTTGTTGTTTTGCATGGCACTATCACAGCACAGGCCTACATTGAAGTTTTAAGCACTATTGAAGAGTGATTCAAGGATTGTGATTGCATCTTTCAACACAATTGAGCACCTGTACATAATGCATGGCCTGAGGGGGAGTGGTTGCATGAATATAACATCCCTATAATGGACAGTCCTGCACAGTGGCATGGCCTGAATCCTATAGAACACCTTTGGGATGTTATGGAACATCGAATTCATGCCAGGCCTCATCAATTGACATTGGTACCTCTCCTCAGTGCAGCACTACATGAAGAATGGGCTCCCATTCTCCAAGAAACCTTCCAGCACCTGATTGAATGTATTCCTGTGAGAGTGGGAGCTGTCATCAAGGCTAAGGGTGGGTCAACACCATACTGAATTCCAGCATTACCGATTGGGGGCTGCCATGAACTTGTAAGTCATTTTCATCCACGTGTCTGGATAGTTTTGATCACATAATATATTTAGATGCTAAAAGGTTAGTTATCTAGTGAAAAGCTGATAAAATGATGCTGTTGAATGTTGTGTAAATTTAATGGAAGATTTTCATGGATGTCTGATTGTAGATGAGTAACAAAGGGAATTTCCATTCTGTTGTGTCCAAGAACACTGTAGACTGTAGCTGGAATGGAGTAAAAAGAAGAAAACTTTCAAGAATAGTAAATGCATCCCAAAAATAAAAAGTTACAATGTTTAGTTCCTGTTTTATGCAGTACTCGATAACCTTTACACTGACTAAAAGCTACAAAATCTAAGATTCCCAATATTACAATTTGTTGCTCTAGTCAGAATGGGTTAATGTCACCCTGTTGAGATGAAATTTTTGCCAAAGTATATATAACCAAACAGAAAATGTTTAAGGTGGGAGTGTAAAATATTTTGAAAAAGTTTTGAAGCAAAATAAGTGATTTCTGGTGCAGTGACTAAGTGATCGCTCCTGTGATGGGTTCTTTATGGCATTGTGATTGTTTTGTGACTGATTCCTTGTACCAACCATTTGGTCAATAAATGTACTTGTACTTAATGAGCCACTGTGTTTTTTATGTGCCGGAATGCGTCTGTTGTGCTTCCTATGTGCTTTCGGCCAGATCAAAGCCCTCGCAGATCAGGTGTCTGCAGGTCATGCACAACCAGCTGGTGTTTCCACACCACCACATCCTCACCAGCATACTCATGAATGTCACTGAATCAAAGACCAAACCACTATACATTGGAATCACTGCACCTTTACATGCAAACTTCCCCATCTTGCCTACTATGTAACCAACCAAATGCCAGAAGCATTCATGAGTGAGTACATACAGTTATCAAAGTGCTTCAAATTGCTTGTAGAAAGTGTTTCCTGTGTTTTCTTATAGAAATAGTGTCTGATATGGGTGTCTGTCCACACACAATGTTAATTGGGTGACCACCAGCACCATTTTAGCTGTTGGCTCCCAATTACTTGTCTGTCACTACCTATGGTGTCTGTCCTTCACAATGGCACCTAGGATTGCACTGCACCTTCAGCTGGAAACTCACCATTGCAGTTATCACAGAACCAGCCCTTGGTGCTGATTTCTTAGCATGTTTTCAGCTGCTCCCTAACACTCCCGGCTCTCAACTCACTGACAACGACTCCGGTCACTTAACTGTTGGGTTCTGCCATGTTGTACAACATTTTGTACTGCATTACCAGGATCATTTCAACCATTTTCCAGCCATCACACTCTCATGTGGAGCATCAAGAAAAGAATGACACAGCACAGTACATGCACCACATTTGGTCCTCCAGTTTTCAATAGACCATGATGCTTCACACTGGAGCAATTTGTTTCTGCTTAAGCTGAATTTGAGTTTCCACTTTTGACTGGTATCATTCACCATACTGAAGATAAGGTGGATAGATCACGTAACTAATGAGGAGGTATTGAATAGGATTGGGGAGAAGAGAAGTTTGTGGCACAACTTGACTAGAAGAAGGGATCGGTTGGTAGGACATGTTTTGAGGCATCAAGGGATCACAAATTTAGCATTGGAGGGCAGCGTGGAGGGTAAAAATCGTAGAGGGAGACCGAGAGATGAGTACACTAAGCAGATTCAGAAGGATGTAGGTTGCAGTAGGTACTGGGAGATGAAGCAGCTTGCACAGGATAGAGTAGCATGGAGAGCTGCATCAAACCAGTCTCAGGACTGAAGACAACAACAACAACAACATTCACCATTTGAACAGATCCTTTAGTGAAGATCGCATAAGGAGGTCCCGGACAGCTTATAGCACTGTTGCCAGCTTTCAGCTGTGAAGTTTTAACAGTTGCAGGTGAAAACAGTAGCTGTCTACTGAGGTGTTGCCACAGAGATGTTTATAAAAGTGCATTACTTTATTGGTTGAGGTAGGCCTGTGAAGCTGCTGCACCTAGCCATTGCAGCTGTCAGAGATCAACTTACAGCAACTCGACTATAGTCTTCTCCTCTCCAGTTCATCCTGAAAAGTAATACATCCTGACAATGCATGCAGCTTCCCAGACATATATCCTCTTCCAGGAGTTTGCTACTTCAACCATGACCTTAGCAGCACTTCAGTGTTACCCATGCATACACCAGTCACCATGGAAGACATCCCAAAGATGTCCATCAGCACACTGCTTGGCATCTTTGAATCACTTTAGATGCCATTTTATCTCCATAATGCTGCCAAATATTACACTGATTCATCAATAGTGCTTCATTCCCTGTTGCTTCCTTTATCTCAACATCATAGTAGTGTTTTCTTCTTCAACACAGCTACACTGAATCACTGATTTCTGAGATGGTTATGCATATTAGAATGATATCTCACCTTAGCAACAATATCCTCAGCAAATAGCAGTTTGGGGTTAAGAAATGTTGCTCTACTGTTAATGCCCTTTACATGCCGACTCATCCAATGTAGTCCGGGGACGTAATTTTGACTGGGGAAAATCACTTTTTGGGATTCCGGAGGCTCAGGTCCACTAGTGTTACTCATGTGTGTGTACAATCTTCTGTCTAATATACAGCATGCAGAATTAGTTTCTTTTGCAGATGACACTACTATTGCAGGGTTTGTACACCCTGGGATAGTCAGGAAAAACCTAGGAAATTTTTAGACTTCCAGATATATTTCATTTTCTTAGGTTTCATTTAAATATTTGTAATTTCAGCTAGTAATAACATTTTACTCTATCATAGAATCTTACTTTAGCCCACTATTGCAGAATAATTTTGCTGCAAGAGAATAAAACCAAAATAAAAGTGTTGTTGCAAAGTAAATTTGCCCTTTAACAATGACAAAGACTGTGCACACTCAGGAATGTGCCAACTGTAAATTGTGTCAAAGACTATGCAATACCAATTGTGACCTTTTTTTGATGAGTGTGACATCACAACTGCTTACATTTTTAATAGGTTGAGGGAGAAAGTTGCGAATAGTAGTGTGTGAAGTTTTAATTTGAAAGTAATTTCCTTTTATGCAATATGAATTATGTTATGTGTGAGAATCTGCAATGAATTTCTTGAATAAAGAATTATTAAACTCTCATTCAAAACTTAACACTAAAGATCAGCCATTTATGCTGTTTTTTATTATTTTACTGCCACATTTTGTTTGCTGTCCCTTAAAGTGTAACACAAGCTACTAAAGACTAAGTTTCAAGGTTAGCTTTCTGTATTTATTTTAGTTCTTTCATATAGTACAAATTGAGCAGTAACTATGGCAAAAAGTATAACTACCCTTTAAAAAAAATGTGCAAAGCGAGTTCTTCTAAAAGTCCATATGCAATTTGCTTTTCTATTGTAAAGTCAAAATGTTTGATGAAATGTTCTGTGCACAGCAACAAAATTTATAATAATCCTTGACAGAAATATTCAGTGCTGCAATTTAAGCTGTATTCTTTGGATCCTGCCTAATCACATCTTTGGAAAAAGAAACAGCAAAATATTTTTGTTAGCCAATATTATATGTAAAAGCTTGGCTCTTTCTTGTAGCTTTGCTGTATGTAAAATAATTTAACTTAACTCTTTAAGTATTCCTATTTGTGTGTTTGCACTAATTAAGAATGATGCTGCTATTGTCTGACTATGTCACATGTCCTAATCAATGAATATCTGGTGTCTTTGGCTAGCGAGATCATGCGGCATGAACTATGATTGGCGGATAAAAGCACATTGCCGTCCCTATTTCAGTGCTTCAGAAGTTACCGTGCCATATTTGGTGGAGTTCCTGATTATATTTCTGTAAAGTGAAAATATTCAGTGTAAATGTTGCTGCATATCAAAGGTATTTCAGAAATCATTGTTTTTTGCTGGAATCATTTTCTAAAGTGCCAGCAATTTCTATATGGTGTATGAAACCTTCACCATTCAAAGGACACGCAATTTACAGCTCCGAGGGAACATATATTGTCACTTAATGCGAAAAAAATGTACTTTCACTGGGGGTATAGTATATTTTCACCCTGGAAAAAGTGTATTTTTAACTGGGAAAATCCTAGGATTTGTTTATTTATTTATTTGTTCTTATCCGTGATTACACCCTGTTCTGTAATCAATGCAAGCACACATACAGAAACAGAAGAAATGGTAAACAATGTTCTTAAAAGTTCCATTGACTTGTTTTTGTGAAAGCACTCAGTCATTCAGTTCTGCACATCCAAGGGTACTATACTAATGACAAGTGTAACACATACTCCGAAAAACATAAATAGGGTAACAACTTCAAAATTTCAAGTTGTCCATATTGACAAGAATATCGCGAAATTCCTGAAACAAATTAGTTTAGCCACTGTTGTAATTAGAATAAATTTTATAATCATAATTATCAACACCAAAATTGATAATAATAATGATTAAATCTTCATGTTTAAAGTGCATAAACTAATTCTTAATAGATCCCTTAAAAAATTTTAGACATGAATATTGGAAAAGTATTTTCCAGGAGAGTTATGTCATTCCCTGTAGAAAATGAGTTTTTATTTAAATCACTTGCTATGCTCAGCAAATGTCTGTCAAATACTAATAATAATAAGGATATCAAGTAAAACGAAATGGGAATTATATCAAAGTGCTAGACGTAATCACAATCAAGCTACAGTAGCCCATTACAAACACTAATGTAAGGTGTTTAAAAATGTTATTAGGAATTCAAAGAGTATGTGGTACACAAACAGAATAGCAAGTTCACATGATAAAATTAAAACCGTATGGTTAGTTGTGAAGGAAGTGCTGGCTCACAAGCACAAGGTGAATGATATAGAGTCAGTTTGTAGTAAAAATATATCTGATACTGATAAGTCATATACAGGGTGGTCTATTGATATCTCACGAAATAAGCATCAAATATAAAAACTATAAAGAAGGAAACTCATCTAGCTTCAAGGGGGAAGCCAGATGTCGCTATGGTTGGCCTGATAGATGGTGCTGCCATAGGTCAAACGGATATCAACTGCATTTTTAAAATAGGAAACTCCATCTTTTATTACATATTCGTGCAGTACATAAAGAAATATGAATGTTCTAGTTGAATTACTTTTTTCGCTTTGTGATAGATGGCACTGTAATAGTCACAAACATGTAAGTATGTGGTATCATGTAACATTCCTCCAGTGTAGATGGTATTTGCTTCATGATACATTACACTTGTTGAAATGGACCGTTTATCAATTGCAGAAATGGTCGATATCGTGTTTATGTATGGCTATTGTGATCAAAATGCCCAAAGGGCGTGTGCTATGTATGCTGCTCAGTATCATGGATGACATCATCCAAGTGTCTGGACCATTCACTGGATAGTTACATTATTTAAGGAAACAGGAATTGTTCAACCACAACCTGCAACAAATGATGATGCCCAATGCTCACATCTGTAGCAGACAAATTGTGTGAGAGTCGGGAATCTCAAATACATTGGTGTTGAGAATGCTACATCTACATTGATTGCACCCATACCATATTTCTATGCACCAGGAATTGCATGGCAACAACTTTGAATCTCATGTACAGTTCTGCCACAGGGCACAAGAGAAATTACGGGCCGATGACAGATTTTTTGCATGCATTCTGTTTAGCGACGAATTGTCATTCACCAACAGCTGTGATGTAAACCGGCATAATATGCATTATTGGGCAACAGGAAATCCACGATGGCTCTGACAAGTGGAACATCAGCAAACTTGTCGAGTTAATGTATGGTGCAGCATTATGGGAGGAAGGATAATTGGCCCCAATTTTATCAATGGTAATCTCAGTGGTGCAAAATATGCTGATTTCCTACGTAATGTTCTACCAATGTTACTACAAGATGTTTCACTGCATGACAGAATGGTGATGTACTTCCTACATGATGTATGTCAGGCACGTAGCTCACATGTGGGTGAAGCAGTATTGATAACCATATTTCATGACATGTGGATTGTTCGTTGAAGCACCATATCATGGCCTGCATGTTCACTGGATCTTACATTCCCAGATATTTGCTATCGTCATCTACCAACAACGCCTGACAACATGAGTCAACACATTGTCAATGCATGTGCAAACTACTCGCTGCTGAGATGAATGTCGTTACGCATGTTGACAAATTCATTGAGGTTGATGAACATCATTTTGAGCATTTATTGCATTAATGTGGTATTTACAGGTAATCATGCTGTAACAGCATGCGTTCTCAGAAATGATGAGTTCACAAAGGTACATATATCACATTGGAACAACAAAACCAAAATGTTCAAATGTACTTATGTTCTGTATTTTAATTTAAAAAACCTATCTGTTACCAACTGTTCATCTAAAATTCTTAGCCATATGTTGTGACTATTACAGCACCATCTATCACAGAGCGAAAAAAGTGCTTCAGCTAAAACATTCATATTTCTGTATGTACTACACAAATATGTAATAAAAAATGGGGGTTCCTATTTAAAAAGTCGCAGTTGATATCCGTTTGACCTATGGCAGCGGCATCTAGTGGCCAACCATAGTGCCATCTGGATTCCACCTTCAAGCCAGATGAGTTTTATTCTTTGTAGTTTTTTTGTTTGACGCTTATTTTGTGAGATATTTACCCCGGTCACGAACAATAGACGACCCTGTATATGTACGGAATTTAACTGTCATTTTCTGAACATTACTTGTCATTTAATGAAAACCTAGTTTTCACAGGGAATGGTGTAACTCTCTTGGAAAATACTTTTCCAATATTGATTTCTGAAACACTTCTCTGTGATACCGACAAGTGGGAGATTGAATCAATAATTAAATCTCTGCAAGTTTCCTGTTTAGAATGTGCTAATGGTATGCAAATGTCAAAGAGCATGAGAAATTGTTTAAGATAACCATTATACAGTCATTAGGCCATAATTGTTCACAACTGGTTTGTAAAACATTCTAGATAACTTGAGCAAATGATTTGGCCGCACAAATTGTAAAACATGAGTCCCATCAAAATTTATGGAGTGTGACAGAGTGGTCAATTTGTGCACAAAATCCTGCTTTGGCAAACTTCCTCATTTACGGATGGCTATAGAGGCCGTAATGGCTCAGTATTTCTAGAGTGCACTTCCAGTGACTTGTTAAGTCCAGGCCATTTTGAGTTGGTGCACTATGGCAGGCCAAAGGGCATTCAACACAATATTAGAAGGTATCCCATGACTTTTGACACCTCAATGCATGAGGATATTGAAAATGCATTTCTTGTCAGATTGTGGCCCAGTTGTGTGCCGGTATTACTACAGAAGAGGGTTTTTACTCAGAGCTTTTCTCTTTCCAAAATGGGAGCTTGCACCAGTGTTTTGAAAAAGAACTTAGTAAGGAATGCTACTGGGGTCAACGAATTTCTCACTCGTAAAGGCAACCGAGTCTGCTGAAAATGGAGAGAAACATATCACTGTGTCAGAAACTAGTTGGAATGAATTTATGTTTGTATTGGGTTCTATGGATGTAGCTGTAGGAGAGATTAAGTCGCAACCAGGACCCAGAGGTTATTACTCACGGAGTCCTAGTACCGGCAATGGCTGTAGTAGACGACAACTGCATGTACCATAAGCTGGTGTCCTCCACAGGATACCAAACTGAACAGTTATCAGAAACACAGCAAAGGAGATGGTCGTGGGATTCCTTGCAGTACAAATTGAATGAACTGTGAAAATAGATAGAATTCTGATTGTGTGTTTAATAATAATATGTATTGCAGTAACAAACAACTGAATACACCGTCAGATTATGACTGGGGGTCCAGTGATTACCAAAATTATTGATTACAGCAGCCATACAACTGTACAACACCTGGAAACAATCTCCAACCACCTTGAGCTGCAGTGAGTTAGACATGAAGTAAGCTCCATTATATTCATTCTATTATAGCTACCAATGTAATGTAGCAACTCTGCACTGATATGAATTAAAACAACCAGGAATACCCATTGTTACCACAATCAGTAATTTGGGCCAGTATTGAGGATGTTTGAGTAACTATTGTTCTAGACACATGAGCATTTGGCAGTGAGATGTCAAGCAGTTCTTTCAATAAAGTATTCACAAAAACCAAGTTGCATGTCAGTCCTGTACAGAACTGCAAGACAACTGGAGCCATTGAAATGTGATCCAGAAATATTAGAATAATAGGATTGCTAGTAAAACTATTGCAGTACCATGCACCATTCTACTAGTCAAAGGCTTATTGTTGACTGCCTTATCAGCCATGAGTTTGTCAGTGTGGACACAAGATCAACTTCTCTCTGGGTAAGGTTTCCTTTCTAACAGTAAATGAGCTTAAGTTGTGCTGGTGTGGAAAGACAGTACCCACAGTCAGTATTGATCAAATTCATTGTAAAGGGACATTGCATGACAAGAAATTTTCTGAGCCTTTGAATAAAGAACTTGAAGTCATGTCACAAATACAACAGAAAGTAGAAGAGCCAGAGAGCCTCACTGGCATTCAGAGACACCAATAGTTAAACCTCTTCAATCAATATGGGGAAGTATTTGAAAAAAATGCCTGGAATAATACAAAGGAAATACATATCACCTTGATGAATTTCCACACAAAGCCTTGTACAACACAAAGCCTTATCCCATGGTCCCAGTGAAAAGCACTAGATAAAGAAATTAGAAGGATGTTTCGAGAAGTTAATAGTTCATAAGGACGTATTGTCACCATCTACAGATGCTGGGGATTGACTACATAAAACTGTTTCGATGACATAGTGAACCATTTGTCTCTGTTGTCAAGACTCTACACTACAGCAGAGCTACTGTTTTGCAGGAAGGCAAAGAATGAATGAATGTGTGGACCAGATTTCACAGGTTCCAAATTATGAAGATAAGTGAGAAGCAAAGGTTCAGAAAGCTTTGACCAGCTTGACAGACAAAGCATTTGGAAGAAAGCACAATTGTGACAAGACAATTATAAAAATACTAAGGTATCAAGTGAACAAGAAATTATCATAAAGAAACCATCCACCTCTTGAACAAAATGTACAAAAAGTGGCAGCTTTTGCGTATGGGACCTTTTGTGATTCTAAGGATTCCAAATCCTGGTGGATAATTATTAGGGTACCAAAGTAATCAGCAAATAAAAGGGATTTGTCCTCATTAAGATTTATGAAAATATTATTCTTGGTGGAATTAGTGTGCATAATTTTAGGAACACAAGTCAATAAGAATTTTTATGTATTTTTGTCTTTAGTAGATAAGTATTATCCTGTGATGTATGTAGGAAGAATGATTCTCATCTGCCAGTCTTAAGATCACATTTTCCTACATCTATGTCTTCGTACATGGTTAGACTAGAATTCACAGAGGGTTTATCAAACCACATTCAAGTTATTTCTCTACTGTCCCACTGTCCAACAACACACATGTAACATGAACACTTATGTATTTTCATATGAGCTCTGATTTCTCTTAATTTATTGTGATGATCATTTCTCCCTATGTAGGTGGGCACAAAAAAAAATGTCACACTCTAAGGAGAAGATTAATTATTGAAATTGCGTGAGAAGATCATGCCGCAATTGGAAAGGCCTTTGTTTTAATGACTGACACTCTAATTCACATATCATTTCCCATGGCACTCTCTCCTCTATTTTGTGATAATACAAAATGTGCTCCCCTCCTTTGAACTTGTTCCATGTCCGCCCTCAGATCGATATGATGCATATCCCACACTGCACACCAGTATTCCTCAAAAAGGAGGGCAAATGTAGTATAAGCAGTTTCTGTAGTAGACTTGTTGATTATTCTAAGTGTTCCACAAATAAATGAAAGTCTTTGGGCCATGGGGGTTAGCCATGTGGTCTGATGTTACTTACCACAGTTTGCACAGCGACCCCTGTCAGAGTTTCGATCCTCCCTCAGGAATGGGTGTGTGTTGTCCTTAGTGTAAGTTAGTTTAAGTTATACTAAGTAGTGTGTAAGCCTAGGGACTGATGACCTTAGCAGTTTGGTCCCATAACCACTTAGCACATATTGACCAGCTGTGTGATCATTCCAATTTAAGCTGTTGGTTACAGTAATCCCTAAGTATTTAGTTAAATTGACAGCATTTAGATCTGTGTGATTTGTCATTCAACAGAAGTGTAGCAGATTCCTTTTAGTACTAATGTTGGTGACTTCACGCTTTTCACTGTTTATAGTCAGATGCCTCTTTCAGCACCATGCAGGTATTTTGTCTAAATAATTTTGCAATAAGTTTTGATCATCTGATGACCTTGCAGGACATTAAATGACAACATCATCTGCAAACAATATAAGAGACCTTTTGAGATGATCTCCTAAATCTTTTATGTAGATCAGAAACACCAGAGGGCATATAAGATTTCCTCAGTGAAAGACAGACATTACTTGCAGTTTACTTGATGATTTTCCATCAATTACCATGAACTTGACCTTTCTGACAGGAAAGTATGAATCCAGTTACATAACTGATATGAATACTCGATAGGGACAAAATTTGATTAGAAGTTGTGTGTGAGTAATGGTGTCAAAAGCCTTATGGAAATCTAAAAACATAAAGCAAATTAATGAATGCAACAAGCGACTCTAATATGGAATACATTTGAATGATGATAATTATTGGTTTAGAAGGTGGTCTAGCTTGTGTTTAAAGCTGCACCAAGCTTGGTACAGGAGGGATTTGTGATAGAGGTTGGTGTGATGTGGTCTGCAGTATTAAGTTTGATCTTTCTTCAGAGCCACATACTGAGTTTCTGAATATTGGTCTTGGCGTGTTGTTTAGTATATTTTCCATTAACTAAGATCGAGCTACTTGCTCCACACATCAGCTCATTGAACAGAATTCCTGAGGATTCAGGTTGGTATTGTTCAATTATTTTTTATGGAACTGTTATGACAGAGATTTATCTAAATATGTGGAACAACAAACATAAAGAGAAAATGTTGTTGATTTTTCAATGCTAAAATGAGCATGCGAGTACAGTTTATGAAGAAGGGTGTACAGTAATAGTGCATGAACTGATTCATATGACAGCTGATAGGTCATAATTGAAGCTTGATGATTGGCCCACAAAGACTGTATTGTTGCCACTGAAGCAAAGCTAGTCTGTCTTTTGTGAAATGTACCATGGACATCCTTTTACTGTGTTATATGGGCATTAACCAATTGGCCAGTGAATTTCAAGTTTCAAGTGATGGTGTAATGGCAACCTAAGGAAAATTTGCTCTTACATAATAGTCGATTGTGTAATTACAGCTCTCCCAAATCCAATCTCATACAGTGCAAGGAAAAGACTAAATCTGATATTGACCCATGTGTGCTCTGATTTCCCTAATTCTATTACAACCATCATTTCTCCCTACATAGGTCAGCATTGAAAAAATATTTTCATGATTGGAGCAGAAAAATTGTTGATTGAAGATTCTGCTGTAATAAAAAATGGGTTTGTTTTAATGATGTCCACCCTAAATCCTTTATCATTGCAGTGACATCCTCTCCCCTATTTCACAATAATACAAAGCATATTCTTTGAACTTCCTTCATGCACTCCAGCAGTCCTATCTAGTAAGGATCCCACAACACGCTGCAGTATTCTAAAAGAGGATGGAGAAGTGTAGTGTAGACAGTCTCTTCAGTAGATCTGTTACTTTTTGTAAGTGCCCTTCCAATAAAATGCACTCTTCAGTTAGCCTTTCTCACAACATTTTCCCAGTGTTCCTTCCAATTTAAGTTGTTCATAATTGTATTTCCTTGGTATTTAGCTGAATTTACAGACTTTAGATTTGACTGATTTATCATGTAACTGAAGTTTAATGGCTTCTTTTTAGCACTCATGTGGGTGACCTCACACTTTTGTTATTTAATGTCAATTGCCAATTTTTCTACCATATTCTAAATCATTCTGCAATTTTTTTTTTAATCTTCTTATGACTTTACTAGTCGATAAATGACAGAATCATCTGCAAGCAAACTAAAACAGCTGCTCACATTGTCTCCTAAATTGTTTATGTAGATATGGAACAGCAAAGGGCCTACAACAACACCTTGGGGAATGCCAGAAATCACATCTGTTTAACTCGATGATTTTCCATCAGTTACTATCAACTGGGACCTCTCTGACAGGAAATCACAAATACAGTCACAAAACTGTGGTGATATTCCATAATCGTGCAATTTCTCTACAAGCTGCTTGTGTGGTACAATGTCAAAAGCCTTCTGTAAATCTAGAGACACAGAATCTATTTGAAACCCAATTCAATAGCACTCAGCAATTTATGCGAGTAAAGAACTAATTGTGTTTCACAAGTACGATGTTTTCGAAATCTGTGTTGACTGAGCGTCAATAAAATATTTTCTTTGAGGTAATTGATAATTTTGAACACAATATATGTTCCAAAATCCTGCTGCATGTCGATGTTAATGATGTGGGCCTGTAATTTAGTGGATTACTCCTACTACCTATCTTGAACATTGGTGTGGCCTGTGCAGCTTTCCAGTCTTTGTGTACAGATTTTCATCAAGCAAATAGTTGTATATGATTGCTAAGTATGGAGCTAAAGTACCAGAAAACTCTGAAATGAACCTAACTGGTGTACAGTGTGGACTGGAAGACTTGCTTTTGTTAAGTGATTTATGGTGCTTCACTACTCTGAGGATATCTTTTTCTATGTTACTCAGGTTGGCAGCTGTTCTTGATTCAGATTCTGGAACTTACTTCATCTTCTGTGGTGAAGGAATTTTGGAAGGCTGTGTTTTGTAACTCTGCTTTGGCAGCACTGTCATCTATTGTATTTCCATTGCTATTGCACAGAGGAGGCATTAACTTTGTGTTGCTGCTAGCATACATAACATACAACCAGAAACTCTTTGGATTTTCTGCCAGGTTTCAAGACAAACTTTCATTGTGGAAACTACTATATGCATCTTGCATTGAAGTCCATGCAAAATTTCAAGCTTCTTTAAAAAATCGTTAGTGTTGGAGATTTTGCATCCATTTGAATTTGGCATCTTGTCTTCATTGTTTCCGCAACAGTGTTCTGATGCGTTGTGTTTACCAAGGAGAATCAGCTCCATCTTTTGTTAATTTATTTAGCATAAATCTCTCAATTGCTGCCAATATCATTTCTTTGAATTCAAGCCACATCTGGTCTGCACTTAAATTTTTAATTTTGAAAGACTGGAGATTGTCTCTCAGAAAGGTGTCAAGATAATTTTTATCTGCTTTTGTGGATAGGTATATTTTTTGTTTTTTTGTGGAGAATTTGTAGGTTACAATATTTGGTCTTGCTGTGTTTGCTAATCGCTATATCTGTTTTGATGATTGTTATTAGTTGAGTATTATTTGTTGCTAAGAGGTCCAGTTCATTGTTTCTGTTTTTGTTGAAATATTGGTGTGGTACCCAGACCTCCACACAAGAAACTTTTGCAAAAAGCATGGACTGAAAAGTTTTATGTATCCTAGATGATAAGTATTTGTACATCAAAGCATGCCATGCAAACCAACTGTCCAAAACAACGTACAGAATGCGATTTCTAAAAGTAACATATGTAGACTATTATGATAACAGACATATCAACTCCAAATATTACAATATTACAAAATACTAAATTTGTGGTTGTTATGTACATCTTACAATATCAAACAGTGAATACTCCAGTATGGAATAATGACAATATTATGAAAGAGATTCATTGCTGCACATGAAATAGAGGAGATGTTGAGTTGCAGACAAACACAATAGAAAGACTGCTAAGCACATAAACTGTTAACTGAAAGACCTTCCTTCTGAAGATGATAATACACACACACACACACACACACACACACACACACATTCTCACTATCATGACTCACACACACGAGACCACTGTCTCTGGCCACCGAGGTCAGACTGTGAGCAACTGGGCCTGGTGGGACAAGAAATGTGGCTGGTAAGGGTAAGGAGGAAGTTGTGACAGGAGGGGAAGGGATAGCAGGGTAGAGGTGGGTATCATAAAGTACTGGGACCATACAGGATCATGGTGGGAGGAGTGTAGACAGCTGGGTATGGTCAGAAGTTAGACACATTGTGGGAGGGGGGGATATTGGAAAAGGGTAAGAGGGAAAGAGACTGTAGGTGCACTAGTGGAATAGAAGGCTGTGTATTGCTTGAGTGGGAGCAGAGAAGGGGATGGGTGAAGGGCAGTGACTATTGATGGTTGAGTCCAAGAGAGTGTAGGAATATAGGATATATTGCAGGGAGAGGTCCCATCTGGGGAATTTAGAAAACTGGTGATGGTAGGAAGGATCCTGATGACACAGGCTGTGAAGCAGTCTTTGAAGTGAAGAACATTGTGTTCCTCAGAATGATCATTGATTGGGTGGTCCAACTGTATCTTGACCAAAATTATTCATTGGTCATTCATGTGGACAGAGAGCTTGTTGGTTGTCATGCCCATGTGGAGCAAAGCACAGCTGTTGCAGCTTGCCATTAAGATCACATGACTGCTTTCATAGGTAGTCCAGCTTTTGATAGGATAAATGATGTTTGTGACTGGACTGGAGTAGATGGAAGTGGGAGGATATGTACGACAGGACTTTCATGCAGTTCTATTAGATGGAAATAAATTTTGAGGCAAGGGGTTAGGAGCAGGGGTGGAGTGGGGATGGACAAGGATATTGTGTAGGTTCAGTGGATGGTGGAACACTACCATTGGAGGGGAAAAGGATAGTGGATAGGACACTCCTCATTACAAGCCACAACTAGAGGTACTTGAAACCCTGATGTAGCATCTGATTCAGTTGTTCCTTTCCTGGTTGGTTGGTACTGAGTTATGAGGGAAATTCTCCTTTCAGGCCAGATGGTGGGACTTTGGGAGGTGGTGGGTGACTTGAGAGATAAGGCACAGAAGTTCTGTTTCAGTACAGTTTTGGTCTGTGAAGGCTTCAGTTAGACCCTTGGTGTATTTTGAGAGGGACTGCTTGTCCTATGGACGTGATAAGCCACAGGTGGCTAGGCTAGGTAGAAGGACTTGTTAGTATGGAATAGGTAGGAGCTGTCAAAGTGGACATGTTGCTGGTGGTAGGTAGGTTACATATGGATGGAGTAAGTGATGTCAACATAGAGGAAGGTGACTTGTTGGTTTGAAGAGAACCTAGTGAAGCAAATGGGGGAGAAGGCTTTGTGGTTTTTGGGGAGTTTGGTTAGGGTGTCATCACCCTCAAACCAGATTACGAAGATGTCATCAGTGAATCTGAACCGGGTCAGGGGTTTGGGATTCTGGGTGGTTAGCAAGGATTCCTCTAGATGGCCTATGAATAGGTTGGCACAGGATGGTGCCTTGTGGGTGCCCATTGCCGTACTTTAAAATTGTTTTTTGATGATTCTTTCAAAGGTAAAGTAATGATGGGTTAGGATATAGTCAGTTGTGGTGACCAGAAAAGAGGTTGTAGGTCTGGAATCCATTGGATGTCAGGAAAGGCAGTGTTCAATAATGACAAAGCAAAAGGTATTAGGGATATTAGGATAAAGTAAGTGACATCAATAGTAATGGTCAGAGCATTGTGTAGTAAAGAAACAGGTACTGTGGAGAGTTGGTGGAAGGTTGCAGGTAATAGGCAGAAGGTGTTGGTCTATGAAAACAGAGACTCTCTCAGTGGGGGCACAGCATCTGGCCACAATGGATGGTAGGGTGTATTGAATTTATGAAGCATTTAGAATGTAGGGGAATGTGGAGTGGTAAGTCTGGGGAAGGAAAGAGAGAGAGTGTGTGGGGTGGGGAGGGGGGGCTCAGAGGAGAGGTTCTGGGATGTGCCTAAGGATTTGAAGAGAGACTAGAAATCATGTTTGGTTTAATGGGGCCACTATGACAGGGTTTGTTGATGGATGAATATTACTGCTGGCGGACACATAAAAAGTTATTATTGTGGTTCAGAACAACAGGGGGGGAGCCTTCATCAGCAGGTAGGATTGTAACATCAGAACACACAGTCTTTTATTCCTCATGTTTTTACTTGTTTCCTTGTCTGCTCCAGCCTCCCCTCCCCCACTCCACTCTCCATCTAACCTTCAGAATGCAACTAGGTGCCCTACTTTCTCCACATCACATCCATGTATGCTGCCAAAAGCAACACTTTACCATCCCCCAGCCCTACCCTGCTATGTCCCCCCTCCTCATCATATTCCTAGCCCACACCACCCAGATTGTTACTCCCTTCATTCACAGTTGATCACAGTCTGTCCTCCCAGGGAGAGAGAGTGGTGAGGTGTGTGACAGTTGTGTGTGCATGTTTGTATGCATGCATGTGTGTGTGTGTGTGTGTGTGTGTGTGTTTGTGGACGTAGGTGCAAACATGTGTGTGTGTGTGTGTGTGTGTATGTGTGTGTGTGTGTGTGTGTGTGTGTGTGTGTGTGGGTGTGGGTGTGTGTCTGTGTGTCTGCGAGCAACCATGCATTTGTGTTGTTGCCTTCAGGAAAAGGCCTTTTGACTCCAAAGCTTACTTTTCTAGAAGTTTTTTGTTGTTCCTGTCTGTGATGCAACATCTCTACTATATGATGAGTAGCAGTCTGTCTGTTACATAGTACTGTCATTGTGATTGCATAAATTCTTTATTGTTAACCAAGATGTATCTAACTTCGCCCGATTACTCCATGGTTTCAGATGGTTCAAATGGCTCTGAGGTCATCAGTCCCCTAGAACTTAGAACTGCTTAAACCTAACTAACCTAAGGACATCACACACATCCATGCCTGAGGCAGGATTTGAACCTGTGACCGTGGCTATTGTGCCATTCAAGACTGAAGCTCCTAGAAGTGCTCGGCCACACCGGCCAGCTCCATGGTTTCCCGTTTGAGCATTAGCCCAAATGGGGAACTTCATAACAAATCTAATCCATGGTAGCAGTAGCTGCTAATGATTAGAAAAAAAGTCCTAAGTGCCTAATCTTTGTCCTTGGAACTTTTGAGTAGCATGTCTATACAAGCTGCCGATAATGAACAGTATCTAATTAACAAGCTGCCCATGAGCTCTTTAGCAGTCAACAATATAAACTGAATAACATGAATCCATATCAGCATGTAATTTTAATTGATTTGTCATTCTGTATGAACAAGTTGGAAATGTTTGACAGTGAAGTAAATGATTTCAAATGGAAATGGATGCACACAATTATCTCCTCCCAATTTCAGTACAATCAAGTGACTGACTTTAAATGATGAATTTATCAGGAGTTTCTTGACCCATCTTCACCATCTTGCTCCTTACACCAGGAATACTTTGGGAAATTATTTTTCCAGGTCTGCATAGCTTATTTTCTCTTCAATTTTTTTTCTTTTGCTCTGAGAGATTGGAGGTCCCTGTTTTTCTATCTGAAACATTGGAATTTGCACTTTTTATGTTCTCTAGTCTCACACACAAACTTCTTTTATTCCATGGCACTGGCACAAATGAAAGAATTTGTTGTTGATTGTTGATCATCTTGTGAGATAGACAAAAAAGTTTTTTTCTTATAATACTATGTGAAAGGAGCTGTAATCATACTAACCTGTCCAGATTGTGGATGATATTAATATTATACACAATAACTCTAAGCAAAGGAATGAGATTACTGAATTTTCTCAGAAATAAAAATCATGGTGAGATTGTTGTTTTGATGACTTTTTATTGCCATTATCATGAGCAATCTTCATAAGTATATGCAGTTTGTGTCTTACAGGGATCATTGGAAAGATGATCAGCAGTTTCGATCAAGCTCTGTTTGGAACCATATTCATTTAGCTTCTTAAAATAAAATACAATGGCTACTGACCATTAGGCAATGATAATGTTGAGTCTTGAACAATTCAAAGCCTCCCCTCCCCTTCAATCCATAATTCTGTAGAGCTCTAATTTACATAAGATTAAAATCCTGACATTTTATGTACAAGCCTTCGAAAAATTCCTAACATTCAGCATTGCTTTACAATCTTTACTTAGGTCCCTACTACATGACCCTACAGGAGTATGTAAGCAAGAGTCTGTGCCAGTTGTGTGACACCTCTATATACAGCATCTGCCATCAAGATGCCATCCCTCTGATACAAGCTGAGCTACAGTTGATTCCTTAAAACTTTGGACTCCTCACAAGGACTAAGAACTCAATCCATAGCATTTCTTAATCAACTGAAAATGCACACCTCCACCTTTTACCTTCTTCCTAAGATCCATAAACCCAGTCACCCTGATCATCCCAATGTTGCTGGCTACAAAGCACCCTCCAAAGGTGTATCTACCTTAGTTGATCAACACTTGCAACCAATAGTATGAAGACTTTGCTCCTATATTAAAGACACCAATCAATTCCTAGATCACCTAATATCTATGCCTGTCCCATTGTGCCACACATCCTGCTTGTTGCCATTGATTCCACCTTCTTTAATACAAACAAGTGCATGGTCTGTCTGCTGCTGAACAGTTCCTCAACCAGCAGTAGCCACCAGAAAGATTGTGGGAGGCGCACATCGGCTCAGCGCATCAGGGACGGTAGTTGCCACAAGTACCGTGTTACTATACCTATGATGCCCTTCCTACTCATCTTAAGCAGCTTTAACCTTACACCAACTGGACTCACATTCAGGAGGACGACAGTTCAATCCCGCATGTGACCATTCTGATTTAGTTTTTTCCGTGATTTCCCTAAATGGCTCCAGGCAAATGCTGGGACGGTTCCTTTGAAAGGGCACGGCCGAGTTCCTTCCCCGTCTTTCCATAATTCAATGAGACCGATGACCTCGCTGTCTGGTCTCCTCCACCAAACATACCAACCCCCAACGCTTACACCAACTACTTTACCTTAGAGGGGCAGATATATAAACAGATCAGCAGCATGGTCATGGGAACCAGGATTGCTCTTCCTATGCCACCCTTTTCATGTGTTTCTTAGAGGCTTTCCTGGTGTCCCCATGCCTTCAGCCATTGGTTTGGTTTAGATACAGTGATGATATCTCTACAATATGGACTCATAGTGAGGCTGGCCCCTTAAAAATTCTCCCAATGATATGTCACACGGTCCTATTTTGAATGCAATGCCTCTTTCCTTGATATTGCCCTTATCCTCACTGAGGGTCAGCTACACACTTCTGTTCAAACTAAGAGGACCTAGACATCACTTTTGTAGACATTAGGGGACCGAAACATCATGAATGTTTTTTACACTAGTATTTTTAATGATAATAAGACAAAATTTTTAATAATAATTGAAATGAAACTCTAACCAAATAATTAGTATATTGTGACCTGTGTGTGACAAAAATTTGAACACTGCTGCATTCAAAATATGTGAAAATTGATTTTTCCCTTACATATTGAATTATGTGTGATTTTTATTCTAAGCATACTGTACTTCCACACTATTGGAATTTAAAGGTCACAACATATTTTGTTCATCAGAACATATTTTGTTCATTTAAGAATGGAACAGGAATATTCACAAATTTCTTGTTCTATGTATCTAAAAAAATGTTGTTTAGGAATTTGCTTTTTTCTTCTAATAATTTATGAACATGTGGCATGTTCCAGCTGAAAATATTTCATATATTGTTGAATATTCTTGTTCTCTCTATCAATTAAACTCCATACAAACAGGTCAATTCATAGGTGTGACTGGATGCAGATATGATAGACTTGTGGTCAGCAGGCCACTCTCCCCATCGTCTTCAATATTTGTGAATGGAGCCACCACTTCATAGTCAAATAACTCATAAACTGGACTCACATGATTTTGTAGCTTTAACATTGGATGAGGCAATGGTACTTAAGTATGCAAAAATATTGATCATGAGAAACTGAAAGTCAAGATTTGCATGCAATTTTGTTCTCAATAAATAAATGACAAAACACCCCAGCTCCATATCCTGCTGATTCTGAGCGTCCTTTTAATCTTCTTTAATTTTCTGTCTTTCCTTTGTTACTCTTGCCTCTTCACCTTCACTGTGTACCATAACAGTTTATGGCATGGGTTGTGAATTTGTATGTTTTTGTTCTTTTGCTTCACATCTATCATACCCTCACCATAAAGTATTAGGCCTAACCCCACTTAACTGCAACCTAACAATTTCTTCAGTTTTAATGTGATTTCAACAACATAAGCGGTAGATTGCCATAAAATTTATGACTGCAATTAAACTTATTAACTTTTGACATTTTAAGATGTAAAATTATTTGAAAAACACATAAAACAGTCGCAACAACTAATTTACAACATAATTGTGTGCATAAAGCACAAGTAAGCTGAAGTAAACCACTTGTACTGACAAAAGCATCGATTGCAATAAATCCCTGCTCACAGTACAATGTTTGTGCCAAAATTAAATAATGAGACATTTTAGCCAAGGTATTGTGTTTTTCATCTCAGAGTAACACTTGCAACCTATGGCCTCAATTATTTGCTGGATGTATTTCAATCTCTGTCTTCCTCTACAGTTTTTACCCTCTGCAGCTCCCTGTAGTACCATGGAAATTATTCCGTGAGATTTTAACTTATATCCTGTCAACCTGTCACTACTTTTCAGTCTGTGTTTTCCATATACCTCTTCCCTCACTAATTCTGCAGAGAACCTTATCATTTCATACCTCATCAGTCTATGTTATTTCCAACACTCTTCTGTAGCACCACATCTCAAATGTTTCAATTCTGTTCTGTTCTGGTTTTCCCACAGTTTGTGTTTCACTACCAGACAATGCTGTGCTCCAAATGTACATTATCAGATATACACCACCTTTCTTACCTCTGTCTTCACAAGATGTTATTACAGCACCAACTTGTTTCAAAAGCAGATTTTCTGGGCCATGACATCCAATCATGGTACTGCTAATCCCTCTCAAAAAATGTTAGGAAAACGCCTGTTGTCATTCAGTATTTCCTTGTCTAGAAAGTATTAGCTTTCTTTTCTTTTTAAATTGTGCATGATGTATTGTCTGTAATTTCTGTATTGCATATTGCCTTATCGTCCAACTTTAACCTCTCAGATTGTCAAATTTCATCTGGTGCAGTCATCAACAATCCATCTTCCCTTCTTATCCCATCCAGTAAGTCTCCTTTGACCTAGTGTTCCTCTTCCGAACTCTCCATATTTCCTAAACCTCACTAGTTTTTTTTCCATTCACACTTCTGCCTTCCCCTTCAGCTCTTCTGGCAACTGAAAGAGCCACAGGTTCCAAAATTTGCACATTTCTGTATGTTTACATGCGTAGTCTCCTGCCACCATTTGGTGGATAGAATTTTTAAATATCCAATGACATTGCATTTTCAAAATTTTATTATTTTCATCGATATTTTATTTAAGTAATTTGTGACTAAAGCGCGGCCAACATTTTACACATTGTTTTTCATTTCCTCATAAAGATTCTAATATAACGAAAGAATTTCATACTCAAAATTATCGACATTATTAATAAAAAAAGTAAATTTGATTATTTAAAATGCAACTAAATTCCAATGCAGCTGAATTTTTCATTTATATGTGAATACACTTCTGACCATGTCTGGTTGGTCATGTGCATTATAAATTCACACCATTTTTGATACAGAATATCTCCTTCAGTAGCTAAACACTTTTGTTTCTTTCTTTTTATCTGACTGCAGATCTTCACATCCATCCAGTTGTAGCTCAACAATTGAATAATCTTCATATTATTGTTTCCCATCTATCTTTTAAAGTGTTTTTGTTTTGGTTGTAGCAGCGTTTGACATTCCAGCAAAAGTCATTTCTGATATTGTGCCTCCTCTTTCCAAGTTGTTCTCGTACCCCCCTCCCACCACTTGCCGCTCCCCAACCCCTCCAACAACCACGCACACACAACACATGCACACACACACACACACACAATGTGTTCCAAGCAGGAGACTATTCTGCCATCAGATACTGATTAACATAACAGGAACCCATATTTTCAATATAAATGGCAGCCTCTTTTATGCAGGGAAAATAAATTTCAATGGTATTTTGTTGTCTTCCACGATTTTGGAGCCTGTCTTTAGCATTGTATTCTTCCTGGATCAGGCACTGATTTGCCTGTTGGTTCATGGTAGGTATTTCATTTCACCCCTGTCTGGGAATCAGTAGAGAATTGGAGGTCTTGGTGTACAAAGACCAGGTTTTCTTAATCAAGATAGTAGCAGAAAAAGTAAAAGACAGTATGGATCAATTTTCAAAAAATTGCACAAAATTTTGAATGTGGTAGCTCACAGTCCACTGAGTCCTGTGACACATCACACCCATTCAAGTAATCTGCTGAATCAAGGCAGCAGCAGTTGTTGCAGCTGTGTTTCATCAATTCAGATGACATCTTGAGCCACCATATCTTCACAGTTAACAGGTTGCACATTTCTGTATGTTTACATGCGTAGTCTTCTGCCACCATTTGGTGGATAGAGTTTTTAAATATCCAATGTCATTGCATTTTCAAAATTTGATTATTTTCATTGATATTTTATTTAAGTAATTTGTGACTAAAGCACAGCCAACATTTTACACATTGTTTTTACACACAAGTGTCATGATGGTCTCTCCATTGGCAAAAGATTCCAAGCTGGTCCCTCATTCAGATCTCTGGGTGGAGACTGCCAAAGGGGAGGTGATGGTGAGAAAAAGATTAAATAACCAACGAAAGGATAATGCTCTATGAGATGAGACATGGAATGTCAGATGTTTCATCATTGTAGGGAAAATGCAAGAAAGGGAAATACTAAGTTTCAGTCCAGGTGTAGTTTGTGTCAGTGAAGTGAAATGGAAAGAGAATGAGGATTTACGGTCAGATGAATAAAGGGTAATATCAAGAGCAGGAGAATGCAATATAATGGAAGTAGGGTTTTATTATGAATAGGAAGGTAGGACAGAGAGTGAATTAGTGTGCACAGTTCATGGATAGAGTTGTTCTCATCTTCCTTCATGACACAAGATCTTCTTTCTTGATTCTTCATGTAATTTCAGGGATAAGCAGTTTAGCATGATCGGTGTCATTATTGAAAAATGTAATTTAATCCATCCTACAACATAGCATCTACTGAGATTTTATAATTCATCAATTGCCAACAACAGTTTACTAAAATTATTGTATTTTTCACATGCTGTAACTCCCACTTTCCATAGCAGTTTATAAACTGTAGACTTCTGTTATCTATTATCTTTATCACACTCTCCAACTCCCAGTTTCTGCAACGCTGTTGCTGTACTGACATTTGTTCATGTGGTATACACACATTATTGGTAGGTGCCTTGACCATATATGTGTTGTTTCTTACATGTAGCTAATAGCTTTGAAGGTCTCAGTGACCATCCCCAATCTTCCATTTAACGACCTTTGTCAACGTACTCATGGGTAGTTGGAAGCATGTTTGTGTTGTGCTAGAGTCATCATTTGTGAAGGTTCATCATTCTTCTTTATGTATGGAAATCTTCCATCATGATTTTCATGTAATTTCAGAGACTGGTATTTTAATTCTGTAATGTGTAAAAAATGTGTAAGTGAGTTGTGGGGTAAGCTTGCATTCTGTTGCTCTGTCAGTGTCCAGGTGAGTTGTTTGAAATGTGTTCATTGGATAGTATTGATCTTGTATATCAGCAACATCTTTCTTCATGTAAGGTTTTTATTTCTTGGTTCTGTGAGTTGTTTGAGTGAGTAGTGTGTAAAATGATTGTTGACAAGTTTTTGGTGCTTGGTTGTACAGTGCTTTTGTGCTTGTGTCCACATCTGTTTCTGAGAGAGTGTTTGTTGTATACAGTGGCTTTTTTTCTCCATGAGAAAAAAATATTCCTTCTTCATCCCTCATGTAATATTATGCGTAATCAGTTTAACCTGTGCAGTGTCATAATTGATAAAAGTGTTTTAATATAAATATAGGTTGACAGTTGTATGAGTTTGTATGGAGGTTATGTGATATAGGTTAATCTGCCATTTCTAATCTGTTCATTGAGTTCTTGATGATTCCTTTGATCTATAGTTGTATTTTCTGCAGCATAGTAATTGCTGAGTGGTTAATATCATGTAGCACTGTAGCAGACAACATCATATATGACATCCACAATGACAATTTTGTGGTGCTCTTAGTAATAACAAAATTAGAACACACATTTTAAGATTTATTAGTATTTTTGTTTCCTTTTCCATGAATACAACAATATATACTGAAGAACCAAAGAAATTGGTAAAAAATCAGATGCAGAAAATTACCAGCCAATTTCACTGATGTTGATTTGTTGTAGAAGCATGACATTGCTTGACTCTGAGAAACTCATCTGCAGAAACCAACACAGTTTTAGGAAAAAGTGGTCATGTGAGACACAGCTGGACCTCTTTGACAGAGAGCAGTATGTCGTGCTGAATGGGGTGATTTCAACAGAAACAAGCATAACTTCAGGTGTGCCCCAGTGCAGGATAATAGGTCCACTGCTTTTTACGATTTACATAAACGATCTGGTTGATGGTATTGACAACGGCATTAGACTGTTTACTGATGATGCTGTAATCTAGAGGGAAGTAGTATCACATGAAAGTTGTGAACAAATCAATGATAATTTGCAGAAAATAAATGCATTGTGTAATGACTGGCAGTTTTCTCTCAATATCAGTAAGCGTAACCTACTGCGCATAACAATGTAAAAGTCCCCATTGATCCACAGTTACAAAATAAATGCCAAGGCTTTGGTAGTGGTAACATACATCAAGTATCTGGGTGTGACTACTCAAAATTATCTCAACTGGAATGATCAGATTGCAAAAGTAACCAGCAAAGTGAACCCGAGATTGCTTTTTATTGGTAGAATCCTGAAGCAATGCAGTCCTTCAACAAGGGAAATTGCTTACAATATGTTAGTTCGTCCAGTCTAAGAGTATTGTTCATCTGTATGGGACCCTTACCAGTTGGGTCTGACTCAAGAGATTGAGAAGGTCCAAAGAAGAGCAGCAATATTCGTGACTGGTACAGTTAGCCATCGCGAGAGGGTTTCGAATGTGATTGAAAGTCTGAAGTGGGACACGCTTTCAGATAGATGATGCACTAAATGGAAGGGGCTGCTCACTAAATTCCAAAATCTGATCTTCGACAAGGATGTAGAGCTTATATTATTACCAACAACTTTCAAATCGCACAATGATCTCCATTCAAAGATAAGGGAAATTAGAGCTCGTACTGACGCGTTCAGACAGTAGCTTTTCCGATGTGCAATTTGCAAGTGGAACAGAGCGGGGGGAATATGAATTTGACGTAAATTGTGCCCTCTGACACACACCGCTTGGTGGCTAGCAGAGTATATATGTAGATGTAGATTCAAATACAGGGATTTGTAAAAAGGCAGAATATGGTTCTGCAGTTGGCAATGCCTATATAAGAAAACAAGTGTCTAGTGCAGTTATTAGATCAGTTACTGTTGCTACAATGGTAGCTTATTAAGATTTAAATGAGTTTGAATGTGATGTTATAGTTGGTTCACAATCGATTAGACACAGCACCTCTGAGGGAGTGATGTAGTGGGATTTTCCTGTATAACCATTTCACGAGTGTACCGTGAATATCAGGAATCTGGTAAAACATCAAATTTCTGACACTGCTGCAACCAGAAAAAGATCCTGCAAGAATAGGGCCAATGATGACTGAAGAGAATAATTCAACATGACAGAAGTGCAACCCTTCTGCAAATTGCTGCAGATTTCAATACTTGGCCATCAACAAGTGTCACTGCGTGGACCATAGGACTTTCAGAGCCAAAGGCCCACTTGTGTACCCTTGATGACTGCACCACACAAAGCTTTACACTTTGCCTGGGCCCATCAATGACATTGGACTATTGATGACTGGAAGAACGTTGCCATGTCAAACACGTCTCCTTTCAAATTGTATCAAGCAGATGGACGTGAACAGGTATGGAGACAGCCTCATGAATCCATGGACCATTATTATGGATTTATGGACAGCCCTGCAGGATTCAGGGAGTCAGTTCAGTTCCTTCCAGCTGTACTTCGGCCATAGGTCAGTCTGTATCAAGTGATGCGGAACTTCATGACATTAGGTGGGTGTACCAGTTTCTTTGGCTCTTCAGTGTATATGCAACAAATATGTATCCTTTGCATTTATTCTGTTATGATATCTCAGTGTCCAATAATTTATACTATCCACGAATGTAGCATTTAGTGAGCTATATAAATCACCAGTTACTTATAGCAAGTTTACTTACATTTCTGTCATTTATTACATGCTGCAACTCCCAGTTATCGTGAATCTGAAGTTGTACTCATGTCTATCCATGTGTAAAAAAAAACTCATTGGCAGTTGGTTTCATCACCAAATATGTATTAATTTTAACATGTAGCTAATGGCTTTGTAGCTCTCAAGGACCATCCCATAACCTACATTCCATTTCTTTCATGTCAGTGCACTCATGTGTAGCTGAAAGCATGTTTGTGTTGTACTAGGGTCTTTGTTTGCGAAGTGTCATCTTCCCTGTTTGCATATGGAAATCTTCTTTCTTGACTCATCATGTGATTTGAGGGGATTGGTATTTTTGATTCTGTATTGTGTAAAAAGTTTCTGATTGAACTATGTGATAAGGTTGCATCATGTTGATTTATTAGTGTCCAATTGAGCTGTTTGATGTATTCCATTTGAATAGCAGCTCTCTTGCATGAGGCTTGAATGAGAAAGTAATGCCTCCACATTTGGATTTGGATGGGAATATGTTAATAAATCAGACTCTGAAATAATCCTTAACATGATGTCCCCACAGATGGTCTTTCATTATCGAGAACAGATAGATGTCAGATGGCACTAAATCTGGACTGTATGGAGGATGCCATACGGTGGTGAGATTCAGTCTCTGAAGTTCTACTGTGGTGGCACATGTGGAGTGTGGTTTGGCATTGTCATGCTGTAGGAAAACATTTCCCTTTTCCTTACAGACCAAATGACATACAGTACATCAACACAGTCACTTTAAACTGCTTTCATTCTCTGATGAATCTCCTTTGGGGTGACACCTTCTGCTGTCAAGAATTCAGTGACTACACATTGTATAAATCGCATTGACTAACTGTGTGCTCAGGGTTCCATACTTTACACTGTAACAACACAACTGTTCAATGCTAAGGCTTCCCGCGAACTGGAACTGTAGAGAAGAGGCTGTGGAACAAACCAGTACCTGCCACATACCCATGCTGCCAAATGAAGAGTTATGAAGTTGGAGGCATTACTTTTCAGCCAGCCCTCATATTTAGGGTTATCTTTCTTCTTGTAAGATTTCCTATCTCTTCATGAGTAGTGTGTAAAATGACTGGGATCAAGTTTATACATCTATATATTGCAGAATGTATCTGTTTCTGTGTCCACATCTGTTCCTGTGATTGTGCATGTTGTATAGAGTAGGGACATGTTTCTTCATGGTGCAAAATGTTCTTTCTTTTTTCTTCATGTAATATTGAGGTAATCAGTTTACCTTGTGCGGTGTTGGTATTGAAAATAATGTAATGTAAATAGCACACAGAGATCTCCGCAACTCTAGAGATATAGATATACAGTTGTGTGTTCTCTGCATTATGACTCTCTCAGAGTTTGAAAGCCATTAGCTTTGTTGCAGATGTAGTAAATTAGGTTTTTTGGTAGGTAGTTTAATTTTGAAATTTAGGGGGATAGAAACTCGTGAATGAGACTACCCCTGATTTTCGATCCGAAGTAAAATTGCCAAAAGAAAATTTATTTCTATGTGAACAAATTTCTATTAAAGTTTTCTAAGTTGCCAAAAGAAAGTGTTTTTAATGCAGTATTGAGAATGTAACTTTTCACGACCGTATTGGACAAAAGGGTCAATTTACTACAGAAATAACAACCTTGATTAATTTTTAAGATTTAACAGAGTGAATTTGCTTTTAGAATCCCTTTTTACCTAATTTTACAGTAGTCTGTGTAGATCTTCGTTTTCTCTTGATTATTGTTGGTCAGGCTACTGTCTCCATTGATTTTCTCCCTCCAATTCTTTAAGTAGGTAGCTATGGAAATGATTTTTTCTAACTCTTGATCTTGCTGTTTTTCATATTCATTTATTGCTTATACTTATTTACGATCATACGAAATTGAGTTGCAATGAAATCTGACATTATCGAATCTTCAAACTGGTCAATATCATTTACAAGAATACATCAGTCACTTGCACTGTTCCCATGCACTGCTCTATGTGTTATCACAGTAAGAGATCTTAATTGCAACTGCTGCCACTCTCGACTGGCAGACGTCTAACAACGCTACAGCACCTCTTTGGTCAGAGATAGCAATGCCTTGTCTTCGCTGCTTCTGACCAAAGAGCGCATTTACAAGAAAATTTATTTATTTATTTTAATATTAATTTACAAAAATTATAATTTAAATAATTAATTACATAATTTCATTTTAATAAAAAATAAATAAACATTTTCCTTTTTCGTCATTTGCGTCAGTGGGGAGGGGTCTGTTCCACTACACCGCCGCCTACTGTTCACTGACGCATGAGATCACTTTCCTTGGTTCATGCGGATAATGAACTGTACCTTTTACACTTTTACCTATATCTATATAGATCTCTAGAAAAAATTCAGCTCTGTTCTAAATCTAATTGAAGAAGTGCTATACTAGGTGATATTCTTAACTGCTACAAAAAAATTTTGTTACATAAATTCATACACACACACACAGATATATATATATATAAGAAGATATTTAGGTTTTACAATTGCATTTTTCCTCTTTTGCTCAGGTTGGCAAGTCCCCTGATTTGTCCTGTTGGGATTGGAGGATACCCATTGTTTCCATTATGGTTGGCAGTTGGCAGGCTTTTGTTCCGTGGGACCATTGTTTGGCTCGTGCGTCAAAGACACGCATTGTCTTATCCCACACTGTCGTTCCTGTCTTCGTGCATGACCGCATTGTCCCTTCATGTGGAGGCAGTGAAAGTGCTGGATTCCTAGTGATAAATACTACTAGAAGTTGCGTTGGTTGCGCCAGTACCCAAAGTACCCGCTCCGACGCCCCTTGGTGTGCTCCAGGGCCAAAGCGCCAACTTCCAGCCAGCAGTATCACCTCACAGGTATGTAACACAAGCACTAACACTCACACGCCTTTTTCTTCACTTTCCTCCCTTGAGAGGTATGACTTCACAATCACTTAAAGACTTTTTCCTTTCACACACGTTTTTCCCCTTTTTCATTACTCTTGTCAAAAGGCTCATTTTGTCTTCTTCCATGCCAACTTTTTTTTAATGACATACATCATCAAGAAAATATGCAAAACAAGAGGACAAATAATTATACTTCTGAAATTCCAGTTCATATATACTTTTGTTTTACATGAAAAATCCTTCATTCTTCTGTCATTATTCTTTTGTGGCATCAGTTATCCTTAATACTAAATACATTCATGTTACATAGCTTTGTTTACACATACATTTTTAAACATGAAATTGAAATATCTTATCTTAAGAGCTGAACTTTTTCAACCTTTGATTTTTTCTTTCTTATTTTCTCTCTTTTAGGGTGAACTCCTGTTGTACATAAGTTCCATTCTCAAGGTTCAATTGCTACTTCGCTATTCACAAGGGTCTTCACCACTTCTTACTGCAAGTCATATTATTTTTACACTACAAGTAGAAGGTGAAGAAATATGCAAAAACTAACAATCTACAATATCTACAAAGAAGAACTTTTAACCATAAATATTTACATTCACTGAACATTTACTCTTTGTTTCTCACTTGTACACCAGTGATTTCTACAAGTTGTGTCAACTTAGTGCAAAATTCGTCTCTCAGCATATCTGATGTCTGTGTTTTACTTTAAGCATCGTTTCTGTATCAGCATTTTTTCGTTACAAGCTTGAAACTTACCTTAATTTTACTCTCCATGCTTCTTCTATTAATTTATTATGTACACTCTTAACAAACAATATTTAAGTAGGTATATTTTCAGAGCTTCATGCCGTGCATGGCTATCCATTGCATGTTTCAAAAATCATGTCATATTCTCTGCTATGGCTATGTACAAGTCCTTCATGTGTGCTTCTCACTATAATGTGTGTGTGTGTGTGTGTACATGTATATAGTTTTGGGTGTAAAACGATTTGTAGCTTAATATTGTTTAAATATTGCTTTTGCATGTTCTTCCTGTTAAATGCAGATATGTCATACATTCTCTTAGCATTCCTGAGTTATTGCTTACTTATTAACTTCGTAGGTTAGTTACTAGTTTACAGTAAAAGCAATAATCTTATTCAGATATTAGTGGTTCTTTAGGTTTCATGTAGATTATCTTATGATGTTAATTTGTTGTTTTCTCAACTACAGCATAACTGTGTGTATACACTTAAGAAATGTTGCAAAAATGCATATTGCTTCTTGTGTTATTTTCTGCCTTGAGATGGTCCCTACTGAGTTGGCTTCAAATTTGAGCTATTCTCAACATAAATGTGGTTATTTGTGGTGTATTCTGTGATTATCTAATGGAAAATTCTTTACACTTGCCATTGCTTATTATCATAACATACATGGTTTCTAGATCATGTCAGAGGTTCACTGTGGCTTCATACTCTCACACATATTCTATTCTCATTACACACTCATTCACCTTAAATCTACAATATTTGTGTGGTCCTCTCATTAGGCACCAACACCTCCATTTCCTCAATACTACCATCATTAATATGGGCCAGGCCTTATCATCTGGTCCCACTGTAAATTCCTCCTTCCTCTAATACTTAAAACTAAGTTAAGGCTCCCTGTAGGATTAACTCAGTACTCACTCACATACAAAATTCTCACAAAAATCTAAGTTATATCTCTCCCTGACAGTTACCATGTGTATGACATAAGTGTTGTCTATAATAGTTCAACAGTTTGCCTTTTCCCTACAACAAAATATTCCTCTTTGTTATTCAGCTTTCAGAATACTTCCATTTCCTGACACTTCAACTTATGTTACCTTTTGTGCTTTTCATATGCATTTATCGTGTCTTTATATTGTTCCTTACTTGCTTGGCACTTCCATCTGAAAGAAATGTATTGTTTACTATATAGTTTCTGCTTTTTCCTCTGATTTACTGTAATCTGTGCTTAATATTGCTTCAGTTTGCCTAGGCTTTACCTTGCAAGTGTTTGTGTATAATGTTAGCTTGAGACGACATTTGTTTTCAGTGTTAAGTGTTTTCCCTTCTCTTACTGTCTGTTTTTTACACAGAATTAAGGTGGGTTTTGTAAATATTGTACATCATGTTCATAGCTATAGCTTTAGTGTTATGGTGGTGGGTTTTCCTTTCTCTTGTAATTTGTTATCTATCTTTTCTACATAGCTTTCCTTATTCCTATTTTTGGCTGTACAGAGTGTGAACTTACTGTCTAACCTTGACTTGTTACGTACATGAAGTGTTTAGAACATGTAGTGTGTGTGTCTAGCACTCCACTATTCCTCCTGTTCTCTACAATACCTTACTTAGTCTACTTTCTTACTTAAATGTAACTTATTGCCTAAAGTAAAGTTTACTATTTACACATGTGTCTTTTCCCTGATATTGTCATAGTTTCCAAATCAGATTATTCTTTCTCTCTCATACTAGGTTCTGTGTGTCTTAAATACTTCCTTAAATCTTTATGTGGATATAATCCCTTTATTTTCGCAGTTTTTGGGTAGCTTAGCAAGTATGCTCCAGGGTGTGGAATTTTACTAATTTTAAATGGACCAGCATAAATCATCTGCCATTTTTTGTTCAGTTTCTTAACCTTGGTAGACTTAGGGTGTGTCCTAAGTAATACCTCCTCTCCTACCTTGTATTCTGTTCTGTTTCTACATCTTTTTGTCAAACGCTCTCTTTCTATTTTGAGCTATGGCTATGTCCAGTGTAACTTGGTGTTCCTAGGATACAATTTACTATGAGCTTTTCAACTACTTAAAATGAGCATTTTATTTCTATGTTCGCCAGTGTAACAGGTGCTAGTGTCTGTATTTTAACTCCCTTTGACTTATTCCCCATAGCACTTAATATTTTGGAATTGTGCACTGGTAAGGTAGGCAATACTGTTGTCTTGTTAATCTGTTTGAACAAGCTGGTTGACATTACATTCACGGATGCGCCTGTGTCCATAACAATTTTCACAGGTACGCCTCGTAGTGTCCCTTCAAAACGCCTGTACCTCATATTCTTGTCGATGTGTACAAATTGTTCCTTCAAAACACAAATCTTCCTCCATCTCTGTGTCCATGTCATATCTGATAAGGTTTATTGTTTTCGTGTTATTGCCCCCTATTCCGCTGTTGACTACTGCTGCGGGGGTGAGCAGTGTCGTGTGCTGTTTTCCGCGGTGTTGGTGACACTGCCGTTAGCTAATATGTGTGTACTGCCTGTGTTGTTGTCATTCAATTCAATAATATTTACACTTGGTGTTTGCGCTTGCCACTAATTGCCAGTTGCTGGATATGTGGCTCGCCTGTTTCTTCGGAAAGTGTTGTTGTTTCTGTTATTGTTCTGTGTGTTATTATTTTGCCAATGTGGATTTGGCTGAAATCTGCCCCCGTTCCTATTTCTGCCATTTTGATACCCAGGATTGTGTCTGTTTTCCCTGTGGTTCCACGGTTTGCTTCCATATTACTTGACCAATCTGCCCCCGTGGGTAGTCAAGTTGTTGTGTTTGCCCGCCGGGTGTATTATTATTATTGTGATTGTAATTACCGTTACTGTTATTGCCATTGTGGTTACTGTTATTGCTGTTATTACTGTTCTGCCTTCCACCATCCTCGTGAATCAGGTTAAAGGTGTCCACTACTGATAGAAAATAGTCAACATTATCTGCCGGTACTGTGGCGAGTATTTCTCTGATTGGGATTGGCAACTTCTGTTTAAGAATTTCCAAAACATCAACATAAGATATGATTTTATCCCAATATCCAATTTTATTTAGATATTTTTTCTAAATATTTACGTAATCCTCCACTTTTTGGATTGAATCATTCAGGGTGGAATACCTCTTTCCACAATCATTCCTGAATTCCCCGTGGGACCAAAATTTGCCTGGGAATGCATTTTCGAAATCTGAATAGGTGTGGCAGTATTTTGCAATTTCATTCGCCCATAGGGCTGCTTCTCCTTGTATGTACCCAATGACATACTGTATTTTCTGCTCCTCACTCCAATACTGTGGCAAAATGTTTTTGAATGATTTGAGGAAGACTACAGGGTGAACTTTTTTATTTTCTGCAGAAAAATACCTGGAACTGCCTGTACTTCAGTAAGCTTTTGTCTATGAAAGCAGCATGTGGTGTTGATGAATGACTACATGAGCAATGTGGTGTATAATTGCTACTTGATGGAATGTTGTGTAAACAGCTAACAGCTGGTGAAGTTCTATCTTTCGCTTGAGGTGTGTACTATTGCTCTACCTGATCTTGTATTTGTACAATACTCTTTTCATTACCAAACTCAATGCTTGGTGGTTTGCTTATAGCAGTGTCAGTTGTGACGGTTCTAGGTGTTTCTGTTTGTGTGTTTGTCTCTACAGATGTTTGTTTAGTTTGCTCTGGGGCAGTCTTAACCTGTTTTGTTACTCTGTCAACTATTTCTGTCTCCTTTTCAGCTAGATGTCTTTCAAAACCTGTAAGGCATGTGCCTTATAAATGCACCACCTTTTGTGCCATTGTAGTGCCATCTAGACTTTCCTTTACTAAGCTTACATCTTCCTTGATCTGTTTTTGCTCTAATTCTAGGGATCCTATTCAATCTGACAGTTTTGTAACCTCTGTTGGAATGTTTCTGTAATTCTCCTGTGTACTGTTTACTTTGGTTTTCATGTTTCCTACGTCAGTAATCAGTTTGTTCTGTGATGACCTTAATTGTTCTTGTTGTTGATGTAGTGTACCTAATTGGTTCTTAAATTTATTATGCTCCACAGTGAGGTGTTTTAACTGCACTGTGAGGCTCTGTACTTCGTCTTTTACCCCTCTTATCTGCTGCGTTATATCCCTCTTTGATTCTTCTACCTTCTGATTTAACCGTGTTAAGACCCTATTTGTTTCATCCACATTCTGTGGTAAGTCATACCTAGTTTTCTCGCTCGAGTTGTGAGTTCTGCAATTCACATGTACTCGAAATTTGTGTTTGTGTTTGATCTCTGTTCAGTACGTAAATTATTTTCCTTATTGTGTTGGGACTATCATAAATTTCTAGGCCAAGCCCGCTACGGCTACTACCAGAACTTAACGTGTCCAAAGATGTGTTAATCAGTTGCGTATCTTTGTCAACACTACACACTTCCATACATTGTTTTTCCAAATCAGTAATATTGACTGTAGCGTCTGTCATGTTGTTTACATGTAGGTAAGCTGTGTCCATAGCAACACGTTCATTGACATGGCCTGTGATGTCACCTGTAGTGCGCAACATGGCTTCCGAATCACTGCTCAACAATTGCGACATTATTGATGTTAAGATTTTTTACAAATACGCAAATTTTGCACTACAAATGATGTTTTCCACTTTCAAATTACTCAAAAATGTGAATGTAGGTGTTACAAAACCTCACTGCACTCGCATATTCCGCCAAGCGTGCTCTAACACTGGGTACCTAAAGACAATGCTCTTTGACAATTCGGCTTACGTCACACGCATTCACCAGCCACACAATAGCAGCGTAAGTGATAGATATAGGAGGCAAAGTATGAACTACAAGATGTTATGACTTGCGTAAAGAAGCAGTATGAATTTGCATTTTATCACTCACCATTGGTGTCTTCTGATTGTTTTCTGATAAGAATGCACTTATATACTTCTTTCACCGTTTTTCCCTCTCCTTTTTTGATATATAACTAATTTTCCTTTTATATTATGTGCATTGCTTATCCAGAAATGTTGCACTCAATTTTGAAGTTGTTACATGTAACAGAAATTGAGGTTACGTTAACAATGACAAAGACAGAATTAGTAAATACTTTCTGTAAGTCTCCAATTTTTATAAAATATTACGAATTCTCATATTTGTGTCCTGTCAAAAGGTAGCCAATTCTGTAGTATGTTTGGTTTTTTGGTAGGTAGTTTATTTTTTAAAGTTTAGGGGATAGGAACTCGTGAATGAGACTACCCCTGATTTTCGATCCGAAGTAAAATTGCCAAAAGAAAATTTATTTCTATGTAAACAAATTTCTATTAAACTTTTCTATGTTGCCAAAATAAAGTGTTTTTAATGCAGTATTGAGAATGTAACTTTTCACGACCGTATTGGACAATGTGGGTCAATTTACTACAGAAATAACAACGTGGATAATTTTTGAGATTTAACAGAGTGAATTTGCTTTTAGAATCCCTTTTTACCTTATTTTACAGTAGGCTGTGTAGATCTTCGTTTTCTTTTGATAGCTGCTGGTCAGGCTATTGTCTCCGTTGATTTTCTCCCTCCGATTCTTGAAGTAGGTAGGTATGGAAATGATTTTTTCTAACTCTTGATCTTGCTGTTTTTCATATTCATTTATTGCTTATACTTATTTATGATCATATGAAATTGAGTTGCAATGAAATCTGACATTATCAAATCTTCAAACTGGTCAATATCATTTACAAGAATACATCAGTCACTTGCACTGTTCCTATACACTGCTCTATGTGTTATCACAGTAAGAAATCTTAATTGCAACTGCTGCCGCTCTCGACTGGAGGACGTAGAACAACACTACCGCACCTCTTTGGTAGAGATAACAATGCCTTGTCTTCGCTGCTTCTGACCAAAGAGCGCGTTTACAAGAAAATTTATCTATTTATTTTAATATTAATTTTAAAAAAATGATAATTTAAATAATTAATTGCGTAATTTCATTAGAATAAAAAATAAATAAACATTTTCCTTTTTCGTCATTTGCGTCAGTGGGGAGGGGCCTGTTCCACTACACCGACCACAGTGTTTCAGTATGTGATGTCCACAATGATAACATTTTTTGTGTATTGACATACTTAGAATTCGTATATTTGGATTTATCAGTTATTTTGTTTAATTACCAATAATACCCCCCCAAGAACCACACACCTTGCCGTTGGTGGGGAGGCTTGCGTGCCTCAGCGATACAGATAGCCGTACCATAGGTGCAACCACAATGGAGGGGTATCTGTTGAGAGGCCAGAAAACATGTGGTTCCTGAATAGGGGCAACAGCCTTTTCAGTAGTTTCAGGGGCAACAGTCTGGATGATTGACTGATCTGGCCTTGTAACACTAACCAAAATGGCCTTGTTGTGCTGGTACTGCGAAAGCCTGACAGCAAGGGCAAACTACAGCTGTAATTTTTCCTGAGGGCATGCAGCTTTACTGTATGGTTAAATGATGATGGTGTCCTCTTGGGTAGAATATTCCGGACGTAAAATAGTCCCCCATTCGGATCTCCAGGTGGGGTACTCAGGAGGACGTCATTATCAGGAGAAAGAAAACTGGCATTCTACAGATCGGAGCGTGGAATGTCAGATCCCTTAATTGAGTAGGTAGGCTAGAAAATTTAGAAAGGGAAATGGATAGGTTAAAGTTAATATAGTAGGAATTAGTGAAGTTCGTTGGCAGGAGGAACAAGAATTTTGGTCAGGCGAATACAGGGTTATGACTACAAAATCAAATAGGAGTAAGGCAGGAGTCGGTTTAATAAAGAATTTAAAAAAATAGGAGTGCAGGTAAGCTACTACAAACAGCATAGTGAACACATTATTGTGGCCAAGACAGACACGAAGCTCACGCCTACTACAGTAGTACAAGTTTATATGCCAACTAGCTCTGCAGATGACAAAGAAATTGAAGAAATGTATGATGAAATAAAAGAAATTATTCAGATAGTTAAAGGGGACGAAAATTAAATAGTCACGGATGACTGGAATTCAGTAGTAGGAAAGGGGAGAGAAGAAAACATAGTAGGTGAATATGGATTGGGGGTAAGAAATGAAAGAGGAAGCCGCCAGGTAGAATTTTGCACAGAGCATAACTTAATTATAGCTAACACTTGGTTCAAGAATCATAAAAGGAGGTTGTACACGTGGAAGAATCCTGGAGATACTGACAGGTTTCAGATACATTATATAATGGTAAGAGAGAGATTTAGGAACCAGGTTTTAAATTGTAAGACATTTCCAGGGACAGATGTGGACTCCGACCACAATCTATTGGTTATGAACTGTAGGTTACAACTGAATAAACTGCAAAAGAGTAGGAGTTTAAGGAGATGGGACCTGGATAAACTGAAAGAACTAGAGGTTGTACAGAGTTTCGGGGAGAGCATAAGGGAATAATTGACAGGAATAGGGGAAAGAAATGCAGTAGAAGAAGTATGGGTAGCTTTGAGGGATGGAGTAGTGAAGGCAGCAGACAATCAAATAGGTAAAAAGATGAGGGCTAGTAGAAATCTTTGGGTAACAGAAGAAATATTGAATTTAATTAATGAAAGGAGAAAATATAAAAATGCAGTAAATGAAGCAGGCAAAAGGGAATACAAACATCTCAAAAATGAGATCGACAGGAAGTGCAAAATGGCTAAGCAGGGATGACTAGGGGACAAATTTAAGGATGTAGAGGTTTATCTCACTAGGGGTAAGATAGATACTGCGTACAGGAAAATTAAAGAGACCTTTGGAGAAAAGAGAACCACTTGTATGAATATCAAGAGCTCAGATGGAAACCCAGTTCTAAGCAAAGAAGGGAAAGCATAAAGGTGGAAGGATTATATAGAGAGTCAATACAAGGGCAATGTACTTGAGGACAATATTGTGGAAATGGAAGAGGATGTAGATGAAGATGAAATGGGAGATACGATAATGCGTGAACAGCAACGAAAAAAGGCCCCGGGAGTAGACAACATTCCATTAGAACTACTGACAGCCTTGAGAGAGCCAGTCCTGACAAAACTCTACCATCTGGTGAGCAAGATGTATGAGACAGGCAAAATACCCTCAGACTTCAGGAAGAATATAATAATTCCAATCCCAAAGAAAGCAGGTGTTGACAGATGCAAAAATTACTGAACAATCAGATTAATACGTCACGGATGCAAAATACTAATGCAAATTCTTTACAGACGAATGGAAAAACTGGTAGAAACTGATCACGGGGAAGATCAGTTTTGATTCCATAGAAATATTGGAACACGTGAGGCAATACTGACCCTATGACTTATCTTAGAAGCTAGATTAAGGAAAGGCAAACCTACATTTCTAGCATTTGTAGACTTAGAGAAAGCTTTTGACAATGTTGACTGGAATATTCGCTTTTAAATTCTGAAGGTGGCAGGGTAAAATACAGGGAGCAAAAGGCTATTTACAGTTTGTACAGAAACCAGATGGCAGTTATAAGTGTCGAAGGGCATGAAAGGGAAGCAGTGGTTGGGAAGGGAGTCAGACAGGGTTGTAACTGTCCCCGATGTTATTCAATCTGTATATTGAGCAAGCAGAGAAGGAAACAAAAGAAAAATTTGGAGTAGGTATTAAAATCCGTGGAGAAGAAATAAAAACTTCGTGGTTCGCCAATGACATTGTAATTCTGTCAGAGACAGCAAAGGAGTTGGAATAGCAGTCGAACAGAATGGACAGTGTCGTGAAAGGAGGATATAAGATGAACATCAACAAAAGCAAAACGAGGATAATGGAATGCAGTCGAATTAAGTGGGGTGATGTTGAGGGAATTAGATAAGGGAATGAGACACTTAAAGTAGTAAAGCAGTTTTGCTATTTTGGGAGCAGAATAACTGATGATGGTTGAAGTAGAGAGGATATCAAATGTAGACTGCAATGGCGAGGAAAGCATTTCTGAAAAAGGGAAATTTGTTATTATCGAGTATAGATTCAAGTGTCAGGAAGTCCTTTCTGAAAGTACTTGTATGGAGCATAGCCGTGCATGGAAGTGAAACATGGACGATAACTAGTTTGGACAAGAAGAGGATAGAAGCTTTCAAAATGTGGTGCTACAGGGGAATGCTGAAGATTAGATGGGTGGATTATATAACTAATGAGGAGGTACTGAATAGAATTTGCGAGAAGAGAAGTTTGTGGCACAACGTGACTAGAAGAAGGGACCAATTGGTAGGACATGTACCCTGAGGCATCAAGGGGTCACAGATTTAGTACTGGAGGGCATCGTGGAGGGTAAAAATCGCAGAGGGAGACCAAGAGATGAATACACTAAGCAGATTCAGAACGATGTAGGTTGCAGTAAGTACTTGGAGATGAAGAAGCTTGCACAGGATAGAGTAGCATGGAGAGCTGCATTAAACCAGTCTCAGGACTGACTTTGATTTCAGTGGTTTAGGTTTTGCCAGTATAATGACTGGCAGTTAGTGTGATGTCCTTCTCTGTGTCATGCAAGAGATGATGAATGCACTACTCTATGCCACTACTAACATAAAAATTGGCAAACATCTTGAGGCTGGTGAAAAATTAAGGCTTTTACTAAATGCTGGCGCAGAGCCACTTTCCATTTCTGGGATGGAGATATTAACAGCTATTGTATTTGCCTTATTATTTTCCACATCAGTACCTCTGTGAAGTGAGAAGTCAAACTTGTTACTTTGCATAGACGTTGCCTTTCACATAGTAGCAGGCTATTGTGCTGTCCATGGGAGCAGGCTTTTGATGTTGAAAGTTAGAAACAATTCTTGTAGGGAGGTGGGAGCAACAGTTTCCAATGTGAGAGGACCCTCATGCCACCTGACGTCGTTCTGTCCCACAATGAGCCAGAGCCGCTATGAGCTGCCTAATTCGCCTTCTGCTCACACATCATTTTGGTCCTCTGTGATTGGAGGCAGAAGCTGCAATTGTGGCTTTATAAGTAGAAAATTGTGACAGCCCCAGCAGTCAGTAGTTTAACTCCTGATGACAATGGCAAAAACAGCCATTGAAAGCTCATTAATTTTATTTTATTTGATGCTGTTAGAAAACCAAGAAGACATGGTGCCACAATAGTCTTTGAGCACACTTATGTTTCCACTGCAGTGAGGGGACGATTCACACTGTGAGACTACTGGAATAACTGTGAAAAAAGAAATCACGTCTGCTGAGTTCTTTAGCATATTGCAATGCTGCATGGATAAGGAGGTAATTCCTAACTTTGTTGTAGTTAAGCAACACATCCAAACTGCCTCAGTGGACTGGATTTTGAAAAGGACAAGTCATACCATTGAGAGACAGTGGACCGGCAGGCAAAGGTATGAGCTTGATCCATGTACCAGAAAGCTGTTTGATTGTCATCAATTTCTATCATCAGCTTTGCAGCCATTCAATTGGGAGTGGGTTGACATAGCGACAGCAGCTCAACAGTGCACCAATTTGTGCAAGACAGCAAGAAAACATCCAAGAAAGTTTGAACACGTAACTCACAGAGGAAATGACGTGAAGAATAATAAGTTTCACAGAATAGTTGTTAATCTCTGCAATCCAGAACTAGTCGACAACTCTGTGGCAGCTCTGGGTAAAGGCCTTAATTTTTCACCAGTCACACAATATCTGTCAGTTTTCGATATTGTTAGTGGAAATGAACGGTGCATCTGGCATCTGTTGCATGCCACAGCAGAGGATGTCTCACTAATTGCCAGCCCTATACTGGTTTAAGCTAGCCCACCAAAAACCAGTGTTAACTTAGAAGATTGTCGTGACTTGTCCTTATTGCGTGAGAATGATGACTTGGTTGTCTTGGTACAAACAGTGACTTGTCCTTATTGCATGAGAATGATGACTTGGTTGTCTTGTTACAAACAGTGACTTGTCCTTATTGCGTGAGAATGATGACTTGGTTGTCTTGCTACAAACAGAGGAAATGCCAGTGTGTTTCTGAACACTGAACCTGAAGGTGCTATATTTATTAGAAGATTATGCGTACCGGAAACTTAGTCACAATCTGACACATGCCTTAATCATGAATACAGGGAAGTTATTAAAGGACTATGGAATACCAGACTAAGTGGAGAAGAAATTAATGCCTTGTGCTGTCAGACCTCCCTGGGCCTATGGATTGCCGAAGATACATAAGGGAAAGGTCCCTCTTAGCCACATTTTTAGTGCAATTAGTTTCGCCCCTATAGACTGACAAAACATCTTACAGGAATATAAGCAAAAAAACTAGAACTTTGTGAACACCATGTTCTCAACTACCAGACATTTGTTGAAACACACAAGAAAATGAAAACAGAACTAAATGACATAATGGTTGGTCTGGACATTGTGTCACTTTCTACGAGGGTTCCAGTACAAGACATGCTGGATCTTTCAGCTCAACTGTTTCCATTTGGAATCCTCAAGTTGTTGTGTTATGTTCTTACAACAACACTTCTTATACCATGATGAATATTATGAAATAATGGAAGGCACAGTGATGGAATCACTACTGCCCCTTGCAGTCGCAAATTTCTTCATGGAGCACTTAGGAGAGCAGGCTCCAAACTCTACAGTGTTGTGTCCATCTGGCTTCCTTAGGTATGCTCATGATACCTTCCTGATATGGCATTATGGTGAAAATACATGGCAGCAGTTAACGGATAATGCAAACGGTGTCCATCCCAACATTAAATTTGCCATCGAGATGGAGCAGGATGGCAAGCTACCATTCTTGGATGTTTTCATTGGGCAGAAGGCAGGAGATTGGCTCAGTCATTCAGTGTACAGGAAACCAATGCAAACTGATCAACATTTAAACACTGATAATTTTCACCATCTTGTACACCAGAAAATGGTCCTGAAAACGTTAATACACACAGCAAAATTTATTTCCGATGATAACCACCTACAGTCTGATTTGTGGCACTTGAGGCACATGTTCAGAGAGGATGGTTATAGCAAGAGAGACACTGCAAATGCTTTCTGATGTCACCAAAGATGGACGCCTTGTGAACTGGCAGAAGAAGCCAAGCCAGTGGCTTTCCTTACATACTTGGCGAATGAGCAGCAAGTTACTGCAGGGTCATGGATTGAGACTAGTGCTTTGGCCCATCCCTAAAATACAACATCTGCTGTGCCTTGTTAAAGAGAACATAGCTCTTCATGTGCCCAGTGTACATGGTGACCCTTGTGAGTGCGGCAGGATCTTTGTAGGTCAAACAATTTGCACAGTTGTAGGGTGTTGTACTGAGCACAAGAGACATATTAAATAGAGAGAGTTGACACAAAATACAGTATGATAACATGAAAGTTTTGGCTCATGTGTCAACATACTTGGATTCCATTATAACATGGGTGACTGAGATCAGATTTAACAACAACAATTTCAACAGAGACCAGGGGTACACTGACTAGGGCTTGGGGAGAGGCTTTCAGTGTCAAAAGTAAGCTACAGTGGATGACTAACACTTACAGGGAAGTTGGGAACAGCAGTTTCAAATGTGACACTGGCCCCTCGTGCCACCTGACATCATTTGGTCCCATATCTGGCTGGAGCTGCTATGAGCTATCCAACTCACCTTCAGTGCATGTGTCATTTCTGCCCTCTCTGATTAGTGCCAGTTACTGTAATCATGGCTATATAATTGGAAAAATGTGCAATGCCCAGCTGTCAATAGTTTTACTCCTGACAGAGATAATAACTGAACACTAGTGAATTTTTGTTTTAGTTGACTCAGCTTGAAAACCGAGAATATTTTATTCATAGGTTTGTTCAACATATTTTCCTCTGAGCAACAACAAACAGACTCTAGCTGTGACAGTGTCCTCAAGATCATGTTGTGAAGTGGCTCTGAGCCTGAGTGGGCTAAGCAGCTGCCACCAGCCATCACATACTATGATGGCAGAGTGCGCTCGTGATACCAAGCCACTCGAGGTGTGGCACAGCTGGCATACATCACCAGGTCTACCAGATCCTGTACGACCGCAGTCAGCATTCGACAGAAACTTGCAGTTCCATGCCACCTATGATATGCTGTCGAGTAGTATCAGTACTTGATACAAGAAATGCTACAACAGAACCAAGACTGTCTTCAGATGAATCTGATTCTCAGTATGCAGAGCTCATAGTTGACAATATGTCTCCTGGAAGCACACAGTTCACACTGATCTCATTTAATGTCAGTTATGACAAGAAGTCCAAATTTTACAGCAGGGGTACAGATTAGTAGTCTTCGATAACTCTCCCTTAAATGTCATAGTGCTTCACTTTACACACTGTAGTGTAAGTTGTTATTACCTCCCCTCCCTCTTTCTCAGTTATAAAATTCAGCATGCTGCCACCCTGAAATGGATTTTAGTTTCCTCTGCTATATGATAATATATTTATGTTTGCATTTCTTATGGTATTGATCTTTTTTGCTGTGAGCATTATAGTATTGTTGTCTAATATGACTGTGTTTTTATTTTTCGCTCTCTTACCTCCTCTCTACCCTTTTCCCACACTTGCTATGGTTATTCAAGGAGATGACAGCAGAAGGGATGGATGAGCAAGCACGGCCAAAAAATGTATGGCAGAATGGAATAGAAGAAACATCTCCTTGGGCGAGAGTGGTTGGAACCATTTCTACAGACAGAGAGATGGAAATCCTTTGTGTCCTCTACATGGTGAATATAGCTGGACTGCATTAAGAAAGTGTTTCAGTGATAGCCTTCTGTTATTGTTATGATGATGTGCAGTTTTATGCATCATATGTCAGTGATATTGTTGTATCAAGGGATGTCTTGGATGAGTTTGTATGCTGAGTTTATTCTTAGGTTTTCCTGAGTAGGAATGTCAAGTAAATTATTCATTGTTTCTTTATTAATATATAACTGTTCTTATGATAAGGAACCTGTGCAGTAATCTCTCATTTTCAATCATTATTTAGCAAGCCATTTTTGTGTTGCAGATGTATTGTGAAGTAAATCTAAATTTGATGTTCACAGTAAACATTTATTTTGGATGACTACTGATAAACTGATATGTGTGGCAAATTAGTGAGTTGGTGTTTGCACATTTATTCTGTTATGATGTGTCAGTACACCCAGGTTTTTTAATTCACCAATGCATCTTCCAGTGATTTGTTCTATTACTTGCCACGTTTATTGCAGTTCCATTTTATTTCTATGATGAATAGTTTTGTGCAATTTGAAGCAATAATTAGCAATTCAGTCTATCTCTCACATTTGCAAATGTCGAATAAACTCATTTTCTGGTTAGACTCTCTACTGTTAATGTGTTAGCTATCAGGTAATGTCAATGGTTTGGTAGGTTCCAGTAAGTGTCACATACCTTCCATTAAAGTTCCTTCATGAATGTCCACCTATGTCTATTTCTTTGTAGGATGATTTTTGTTTGCAAGTAAAGAAACGAGCTCAGATACCAACTCTGTGTACAGATGAGGTATTATTTTATTTATTTAATCGTGTCCAAGCCATAGACAACCCACATATTACATATACATACAAATACAAATACAATACACATATGTATAACTAAAACAAACCCAAAATGGGGAGTCACATTACAATGTAAAGACATAGTATGTATATAAGCATGCTATATCGTACAACTACATATATCTGCACTACAGACGTGATCAGTGGGTTGCTGTATCATTGGTTCCCATGCCAAATCCACAATACAGGCCAGATAGTATGTCAACATGTAAGTCAAGCAAAACCCACCAGTCAGTTTACGAGTTACATTCTGCTGGACTCCCCATGAAGGAGCAGCACCATCCTCTTCTCCAAACTACTTGCATTGCCACAAGTGATGCTACATGTAGGGCACTACTTGCTTTGCCAGTCAAGTGTCTTCCAGTTTGCCAAAACTGTGCCCAAGTGACCTCCTGGCCACAGAGCTGCCAAATCCAAGTGCAACACCAACCATGTAGGATCACCAAGCAACACAGTGAGCAGCCAGCAGTCACAATCAGAGCCGTCACCTCCACTAACCGAAGCCTCAGCGAACACTGTGTTCCTGGGAGGTTATACACTGTTTGACTTAAATTGCTGTCACTGCTAGACATCTGACTTCACTTAGAATCAGCCAAGTGTTGTCTATCTCCACCAGTGAACTACAGTCAAGATACTGTAAAAAGATCCCTGACAGTTGCAGTGAGCTGGGTGCAGCAGTTCTGCATGCCTACCACAATCAGTCACATTTTGCAGTTGTGTAAACATCTCTTTGGCAAAGCCTCAGTGTTTCTGGAACTGTATAGAGAGCTATTGTTTTGCAACTGAGCATTGGTAACAGTACTGTCAGCTGTCATGGACCAGATTATATGCTGACATAACTGTAAAGTAAACTAAACTATTTTATGACTCCTATGTAGATAGATTATATGCAAAAAAAAAAAAAAAGCTATGCACCGTGAACGAATTACCTGAATGGGATGGAAACTGGTAGACGTGATGTACATTTGAAGAGGGATAATGGATTACAGTTTCAGAAAAATTGAATCATTCAGTCAAGAGAAAGAGCATATCAGTCTACCTCTTCTCCATATATAAGCTGTAATTTGGTGTGTCATTTATTGACAAAGCTGTTGGATGACCACCTGAGGGATATCATGCCATATCATTTGCAGTTAGCAGATTAGATTGTCAATATGCTGAACTGGTTAGAGGGCCCTGCCAACGATGCTCCAAAAGTCCTCAATTGGGTAGAGATCCAGCGACCTTGCCGGCTAAGGTGGGTGTGACAAGCATGAAGACAAGTGTGTGGAAGGGCATTATGTTGCCAAAATATAACCCCAGGATGGCTTGGCATGATGGGTAATGCAATGGGGCATAGAATGTTGTCAACATACTGTAAGGGTACCTCATCACAACCAAAGGGATCATGCTATGAAATGAAATGGCACTGCAGACCATCACTTCTGGTTGTCACACCATACAGTGGGACACCTCCACTAACCATGCATCTCCAGACACCTCTTCACTGGTCATTGGGATCTGGAACATACTGACTGGAATAGAATTGTCTTCAGTGATGAGACCTGCTTTGAGTTGAGCCTTGATGACTAGCAAAGAGGTGCCTGGACACACACTAAATAGCAGTGGAATACCAACCTGACTATTGCCTGCCATATGGCCTAACATCCGAGGGTGGTGGTTCATAGAAGGAACCAGTTGGTTGTCATTTGTGGCGCCCTTACAGAACAGTATTACATAGATGGTACTCTACGCCCCATTGTCTTGCCCTTCATGGCAAGCCATCGTCAACTTACTTATCACCAGGATAATACCCATCTGCACATGGTGTGTGTTTCTACTGCTTGTTGTCATGTTTACCGAATCCTACCTTGGGCAACCAGGTACCCAGATGTCTCCTCAGCTGATAATGTTTGGAGTATTGTGGGCAGGACCCTCCAATGAGTTTGGAATTTTGATGATGTAAGTTGACAGGTCGATGAAATCCAATACAGTATCCCTCAGAAGGACACCCAGCAGCTCACTCAATCGATGCCAATCCAAATTACAGCTTGCATAAGACCAGTAGTGGACCAACATGTTACTGATTTGCTCAATTTGTAGAGTACTTTCTCTTGAATATATTGTCACATAGAAGAAGGTGGAAGTAGTTGAATGATGAAAACTAACTTCATTTAATGAAGGTTTATTCAGCACTTGCACATGCAACAGAGTGGAGCAAACTGCCTCCAGCCAGAACACATACAGTATATATACAGCTACAGACATTCCGGTACAATGATTCTTGACATTTGTGAATACTTCTAGAATGTACTCAAACCGAGTATAGAAATTAAAAGTGTACCCTCCATGCAACACTTTAGTATCATAATCACTACACCATGGCGCTACTCAGCTCTTCATCACCTTTCCGCTTGTTGCCTGATGCTGGAGCTTCATATTTACCCTGGGTTGCAGGATCCTTGTTGGGCTTCATTCACAGGACGTGGACCATATCTCTGATATTTTGTCTTTTTGTGTCGGGGTTGAGATCATCAACTTCATAAGTAACATCAGACAACTGTCCTACAACCTTATAAGGTACAAAGTGGGGCCTGAGGAGCATCTCAGAGAGACCAATCTTCTGAATAGGAGTGATGATCCAGAGGAGGTTACCAGGCTGGTAGACAACAGGGTTGTAGCTCGCGTCATACCTTTTGCGATCATTTTCTGGAGCTTGCTCAACGTGGAGGCAAGCTAACAGCTGAGCCTCCTCAGCTCTGGTTATCACCTGGCTGATGTAGTCATTGTCCTCATCATCAGGATGTAATGGAAGAACAGTGTCCATGGTTGTAGTTGCCTCACACCCGTGCACCAGGAAAAAAGGCGTAAATCCTGTAGTGTCTTCTTTGGTGGTGTTGTAGGTAAACATCACGAAAGGCAGCACCTCATACCAATTGCTCAGCTCAACATTGTTGAACATTGATACCATGTTAGCCAAGGTCTTATTAAGGCGTTCAGTAAGCCAGTTAGTTTGTGGATGGTAAGCAGTCATCATGTGACGAGTAATGTAGCACCAACAGTTTATCTCTGTCACAAGATTCGATTGAAAAACTTTCCCTCTATCTGAAATTAATGATCTTGGGGCAATGTATTCCACAATGAATTCGGCTACCTCAAATGCTTCGGCTGTTTTCACAGCTTCTGTAATGGTACAGCACGTCAGACAATCAGTGCAAACAATAATCCATCTATTGCCACTAGCAGACGTCGGAAATCATCTGAGGAGTTCAATTCCAACACTCTGGAAAGGCGTTTCAGCTGGTGGAATTGGTATGAGATGGCTAGGTGGTTTCTGAGAAACTGCCTTTCTCCTCTGGCACTCTCAACAGTGCGGCACATAGTGATGGACACTCCTACATAAACCTGGCCAGAAAAATCTCTTGCGGATTCTGTCGTATGTCTTAATAAATCCTAAGTGTCCAACTTCAGGTGTGTCATGGAATTTCTGTAGAACATCTAAGTGCTTGTGTTTAGAAATCACTGGTAGCCACACCTTTCCAAAGGGATCAAAGTTTTTCTTGCAAAGTAATCCATTAACTACCTTAAATTGCCTGTCCACATCCTGTGACCGATTTAAGGCAAGCATAATTTGAGATATCTTGGCGTCCTTACTCTGTGATCTTCATCAAGGTCTTGATGGTCTTGCACAGGGTTTCTTGAGAGACAGTGGCATCTTGGTGTTCTCTCCCACCTGTGTTCACTATGGTAATGTTATGCTCTTGAAGACGTGGTGCCCACCTATCATGTTGGCTCCATAAGACCTGTCAGCCATCAAAGTGACTGATGTAACAACTGTGAATAGGCAGGCTTCCACAGAGATACTGTCAAAATATGCACATGGCCCAGATCACAGCAAAACATTCTCTTTCTGTAGTTGAGTAGCTTCTCTCAGTTTTTTAAGTGTCCTAGAAGCATAGGCTATAACCTTCTCTTTTCCATCCGAAATTCGGACCAGATCAGCACCGATCCCATACCCACTGGCACCTATGTGTATTTCTGTAGGTGCTCTCTCATCATACATACCAAGTACAGGGTCAGTTGTCAAAGCTTTTCACAGCACATCAAAAGAATCCTGTTGAGCACCAACCTAGATAAATTTAGCATCAGCTTTGGACAACTCTAGGAGTGGCCTGGCTTTGTTAAAACGATGCTAATAAGAACATAATCTGAGGAAGCTCCTCACATCTCTAATACTTTTAGGATTAGGAAATTCCGTTATAGGTCTCACCTTTTCTGGGTCTGGCCACACACCTTCATTTGACACAAAGTGTCCAAGTATTTTGATTTCTTTTGCTCCAAAGAGACACTTTCTTTGATTTAAGTTTCAGTCCATCTTGTTTGAGATACTTAAGAATGGCCCTCAGTCTTTTTATATGTTCATTAAATGTCTCTGATAGCTTTATAATGTCATCTAAATAACAAAGCCACATTGTCCACTTCAGGTGACATAGAAGATTATTCATCATCTGTTCGAAAGTTGATGGTGCATTACACAAATCAAATGGCATTTCCTTAAGCCCTTACAGGCCCTCAGGGGTGATGAATGCAGTTTTCTCATGATCAGCCTCATGTACCTTGATTTGGCAGTATCACGAGTACATGTCCATGGTTGAGAAAAACTTAGCCCGCTCCAGATAATCTAGTGTATCGTCAATTTGTGGATGAGGGTAAATGTTGTTTTTAGTTATCTTATTAAGCTTCCTGTAATCAACACAAAAGGGCCAACTGCCGTCCTTCTTCCTGACGAGGACAACTGGTGATGACCATTGCCTCTACGAAGGCTGAATGATGTCATTCTTCATCATTTTCTCTACCTCATCACGAATTATTCAACGTTCCATTGCTGACACATGGTATGCTCTCTGGCTGATTGGTTGATGGTCTCCAGTGCTAATCTGGTGCTTCACCATTGATTTGTCTAATTTGCTCTTCACCTGTGGATTGAAGCATTCAGAGAACTCTTGAAGAATGGCCGGTAGCTTCTTCTGTTGTTCCTTAGTGAGATCTGTTGAAAGTTGAACTACAAGATCTTGTCTTGTAGTGGTAGTGCTAATTTCGCCCACAGACTCAGTATGGAAGGTTTCTATGACACTCAGCTGTTCTTCAATTAACGGCTCAGAGTTCGCTACGCACATGCATTTTGGAAGGATCTGCAGTTCTCGGTGACAGTTAACTATCAACAATTCACTGAAACTGTTCGTAAACAAGATGACAAGTGCTGGGATGACAAAGTTATTCTTCAGTGGTATGCTTCTCTTACATTCCACTACAAGGGGGATTAAATTAATTATCATTTGTTATGGAGAAGCTGCGTAGTTATCAATGCTATCTGTTACTATCTCATACATAGTTAAAGGCTACCCAGCCATTGACCTTCATCTGTGCAAATGCGCACAGGTTGCCTGAACTCTTAAGGGAATCGTCACCTTAGTTGGCGTGAGTAATGAGTGGATGGGAAAATATGAGCAAATATCTATCATGTACATTATGTATGTAGATTGTGAACAGTTGGGAATGTGGGTCTCACGGGAGTCGTGCAAGGGATAAGTCCCTGCAGTCACACTATTCATCTGTGTCCTCGGTGGCTCAGATGGATAGAGCATCTTCCATGTAAGCAGGAGATCCCGGGTTTGAGTCCCAGTTGGGGTACACATTTTCAGCTGTCCCCATGAGGTATATCATCAACACCTGTCGGCAGCTGAGGGATTCAATAAATTATGATTTATTCTGGAGAAGCTGCACAGTCATCAATGGTATCTGTTCTTACGAGGACAATTACTGTCTTCATACATAAGGCAGTGGATAGAGAGATGCTATATTAAATGTGTTTGGCTGTGAAGAGAGTGATGCACGGTGCATTCAATGACTATCACAGCAGAATTCTGTCAAGTGATCTTTCACAGAACCTAAATAAATTCTGGCCGTATGTAAATGCTGTTAGTGGCATCAATGTTAGTGTCCAGTCCCTAGTGAACGAAACAGGAACTGAAAATGAAGGTAGCAGAGCAAAAGCTGAAATGCTTAACTCCATTTTCAAATTATTTTTTTAAAATTTTTATTTATTTATTTTTTTAATTGAACAAAGCTCCAGGCCCCAATAAAATCCCTGACATAGTTTATACTGAACATTCTGCTACTTATGCCCACCTCCCTTCTTTGTTGGGTATGGCGGGGGAGGGGGGGGGGGGGGCATCTTGTAGCACTGGCCAAAAGTTGGCACCGCCAGCACAGTTAAGTCAGACTGTGAGCTTATAGCATTGGCCACATTGAGCAATATTTGCAAGCAAATGTGGCAGCCTTCATGAAAATATAATACAGGATCCCAACAATAGGAACAACATGTTTGGCGTCTGGGTTATATCAAAAGTATTTTCTTTGCCGTTTGTGCCCAACATGAGTGAATCCAGCAGTATTAAGGAGCAGAGGTTCCCGATGTGTCCCTGCTGCTGCAACTTCACTGAACGGTCATGCATATAATACATACTCACACAGACACAAGGCAGAACATGTTCATGCTTTATTTGCGCAGTGATGGTTTAGTTATTTCAGCGCTCATTAGTATGGTGGGATATGTTGTGATTTCAGTGGCTATCCAAGTGAAGGATTGTGTAGTGCAAAGAATGGTTACTTCTGTGAAGCAATATGTTGTGACCTCAGTTGTCACATGAGTGGCAGATTTTGTAGTGCACTAGTACTTGCTTGTATGACAGGATGTGTCAGTTAATGCAGTGATCACCTGAGTGATGGATAGTTTGCCTCATTTTTCAGTGGTTGCTCTTGCATCAGGCATTCTATTTTGACTAAGTGGTTGCCTCTGGAATGATTATTTTGTGACATTGTGATCATTTCTGTCAATAGTTTCTTGAACAAACATTGCTGTCAGTAACTTGTAACTTGGTGAGCAATTATGTCTTTCATGTGTCAGTACATTCCTGTTGTATGTTCTACATTAATTATCCCTGTTAGCAAGCTAAGATCTCAACTAATTATATATGACCCCCCCCCCCCCTTATTTCCAGTGCTTCAGATATACCTAGAAGTATTTCATGATCATCTGTGTCAGATTCTTTGCTGAGATATAGGAAAATACCTCTTACAAGGTGGTCTAGCGGTTCTAGGCGCGCAGTCCGGAACCTCGCGACTGCTACGGTCGCAGGTTCGAATCCTGCCTCGGGCATGGGTGTGTGTGGTTTCCTTAGGTTACTTAGGTTTAATTAGTTCTAAGTTCTAGGCAACTGATGACCTCAGATGTTAAGTCGCATAGTGCTCAGAGCCATTTTTGAACCTCTTACATTTTATTCTCTATCTGGGGCTTCTAAAACTACTTTTACAAACTTTCCTATAGTAGCTTCTTTTCCCTGTCAGATCTGAAACCAAAGTTTTCTTTTTACAGATGTTGATGTTTCTTTCAATAATCTGTATGTCTATTTTTCATAATAGTTTCTATCATTTTTGAAAATGAAGACAAAAGTGTTGAATCTAGGTTGTAGTTATCTGTATTTTCTTTATCACCTTTTTTGTAGATTGGAAGAACTTTTGCTTGATTTAGGTAATAGAGAAGCAACTGGATGTGAGTGACTCATTTATAATAACTGTTGGAGGTGCTTCTGTGCTGCTAATACAGTCTCTTGATAGACACACTGGAATCTCATCTAGATCTGTAGACATTTTACTCTTAAATTTATGCACAGTCCCAACGATTTCCTCTCCCATTTCAGTAGCAGCAGTATTACGTGAGGCACATAGTTATTTGTAGCTGTGTATTGTATTTTTAATAGCTTTTTTTGCAGTATGATTGCTACATTGCTGAAGTAACTGTCTATAGAGGCTTATTTATTAATTCTCCATTATTTCTGATTTTTTATTTGTCTTTTTTTTTGTCTTTATGCTACCAGTTTCCTGTTTTACAATACTCATTATTGCTTTGCTTTTCTTGCTGAACTTTTGTGTGGTGTCATCATTTTTAATTCTTTTTGCATCCAGTAGAAGGTTCCTATAATTGATTTTGTATTTGACAAAAACTGTATGAATGCCGGGTCACTCTAATTATCTTTGCTAGAGCTGAGATATTTAGGATTCTGGTACCATTTTAACGTAGTTTTTTCTGGTAGATTCTCCAAGAGAATGTGCTATTTTAGGAAATGTCTCCTCAAATTTTCTTTTGGATGTAGTCATAAACTTGCTGAAATTTTCATTTAAAAATGTTCCTCAAAATACTTCTGAGTGTGTCTGATTGGTGTAGTGTATCTTTTTATTTTTTGTCACATATGCACAAAGTGCTCCAGATATAACAGTCCATGTTTGCTGCCTTGGAGCAGACAATGCCACCATCATTTGATGCCATGGCTCTGGGGTGAAGAAATGTATTTGTTCTCAACTGTTAATTATCTTACAAGGTAGACAAAAAGTCTACCTCCTTTCTAATATTATGCAAAATGAGTTGTAATCATTCTAAACTGTCTGGACACTGGTAATATTACTCACAATAGCACTAGTGAGTGTATACGATCATTTTGTATTTTCTCAAAAATAAAATTCAGAGTGAGATCATTATTTTAGCAACTTTTAATTATCATTATCTTCACCCATATTCATAAGTATATGAAGTTTGCAGGTCAGAAGGATAATTGGAAAGTGGATCAGCAACAAGAACCTACCCTTTGTATTGAGCTGTGTTTGGTGAAATTTTGATTTAACTTGTTAAAACATGGTACGATGTTTGTGGCTATTAGTCAATCATACTGCCACAAGTTGCACAACGTGTAGCCTGCCCACCCAATCCATAATTTTGTAGAACTCTGGTTTATGTAAGATTGAAGTTTTTACATTTTGTTTAAGTAATGTACAGCTGGAGTGCTGCCAACATTTTACCTAGCATATAATGTAAGCTCATAAAGATTCCAATATTACTAAAGAAGCAAATGAATATTATAATCAAAATTATCATCATCATAAATAATAATAATGTTAAAATCTACATCTTTTAAAATCCATAAACTAAATTCTAATGGAATCCTTTTTTTAAAAAAAAAAATATAAGATAGGTCCCTGAGGAGTCAGGACCTTGAATTACATTACTGCACTGTATTTTTAATTTTTTATTTTATATTTTGTTGCAATTTTCTGGATGGAGATCAGATGCAGTTGATGACAAGTCCAGGTACAATACAGAAATACCTCACAATTCAGCAGCAAATAAGGTCAGAGCATATAACTCTTGCTTTCTTGATTAGATTGAACCTCTACCAAGCTTTAGAGTTTTAGGCAATCTTCCAGAGTAAATAGCTGCTAAAAATTTTTATCAATCTTTCTAGTACTACCAAGATTTTTATTTGCTTTCAAAATACACTCCTGGAAATGGAAAAAAGAACACATTGACACCGGTGTGTCAGACCCACCATACTTGCTCCGGACACTGCGAGAGGGCTGTACAAGCAATGATCACACGCACGGCACAGCGGACACACCAGGAACTGTGGTGTTGGCCGTCGAATGGCGCTAGTTGCGCAGCATTTGTGCACCGCCGCCGTCAGTGTCAGCCAGTTTGCCATGGCATACGGAGCTCCATCGCAGTCTCTAACACTGATAGCATGCCGCGACAGCGTGGACGTGAACCGTATGTGCAGTTGACGGACTTTGAGCAAGGGCGTATAGTGGGCATGCGGGAGGCCGGGTGGATGTACCGCCGAATTGCTCAACACGTGGGGCGTGAGGTCTCCACAGTACATCGATGTAGTCGTCAGTGGTCGGCGGAAGTTGCACGTGCCCGTCGACCTGGGACTGGACCGCAGCGACGCACGGATGCACGCCAAGACCGTAGGATCCTACGCAGTGCCATAGGGGACTGCACCGCCACTTCCCAGCAAATTAGGGACACTGTTGCTCCTGGGGTATCGGTGAGGACCATTCGCAACCGTCTCCATGAAGCTGGGCTACGGTCCCGCACACCGTTAGGCCGTCTTCCGCTCATGTCCCAACATCGTGCAGCGCACCTCCATTGGTGTCGTGACAGGCATGAATGGAGGGACGAATGGAGACGTGTCGTCTTCAGCGATGAGAGTCGCTTCTGCCTTGGTGCCAATGATGGTCGTATGCGTGGTTGGCGCCGTGCAGGTGAGCGCCACAATCAGGACTGCATACGAACGAGGCACACAGGGCCAACACCCGGCATCATGGTGTGCGGAGCGATCTCCTACACTGGCCGTACACCTCTGGTGATCGTCGAGGGGACACTGAATAGTGCACGGTACATCCAAACCGTCATCGAACCCATCATTCTACCATTCCTAGACCGGCAAGGGAACTTGCTGTTCCAACAGGACAATGCACGTCCGCATGGATCCCGTGCCACCCAACGTGCTCTAGAAGGTGTAAGTCAACTACCCTGGCCAGCAAGATCTCCGGATCTGTCCCCCATTGAGCATGTTTGGGACTGGATGAAGTGTCGTCTCACGTCCAGCACGAACGCTGGTCCAACTGAGGCGCCAGGTGGAAATGGCATGGCAAGCCGTTCCACAGGACTACATCCAGCATCCCTACGATCGTCTTCATGGGAGAATAGCAGCCTGAATTGCTGTGAAAGGTGGATATACACTGTACTAGTGCCGAAATTGTGCATGCTCTGTTGCCTGTGTCTATGTGCCTGTGGTTCTGTCAGTGTGATCATGTGATGTATCTGACCCCAGGAATGTGTCAATAAAGTTTCCCCTTCCTGGGACAATGAATTCACGGGGTTCTTATTTCAATTTCCAGGAGTGTAGTATTCTTCATAATTTAGATTAAAAGAAACAATATTTATCTTCAGTTTTTAACACGGATTATTTTTCTAGTGTCCTTTGTCTGTGTGATGGTATTTCGGTTGTATATGGTTTAGGCAGGTGTTACACTACCATATTTCCTTGTCAAAGTTGACATGACAAAGAAATTTGATGGCATAATTGGGAACTTTGTCAAATCCTGAATGTCATGAAATAAATATGATCAAATCTAGTTCCTCGCCATAGCGAAAAGTTATATACTACCATATATGCCCTAATAAAACTGACACCTTTTTGTAACATTACCACTCTGACGCAAATATATTTTGCACTATTTGAGTCCCATCTACGCTATGGCATAGAGGTATGGGGATCCAGCAGTTAAGGTAATATGAAAAGTGTACTTATCCTACAAAAGAAGGCACTTAGAATTATGGGAAAGAAATGTGCCAGGGAGTCCTGCAGAAATTTGTTTAAAGAGTTTAAAATACTAACAGTTCATAGCCTGTGTGTACTTAAGATAATCATTACGGCAGTGAACAGTAACAAAACATATAATAAAGAAATACATGGTCACAGCACCAGAGGTAGAGAGAGACCGCACAACATCTCTCATAGAACAACATTTTATGAGACAAGTCCTCACTATGTAGGCGTAAAACTATTGAATTGCTTCCATCCTATTATCTTCAAATTGCCCATTACAGAACTAAAAAAGAAATTAAAATTATGGCTCCTAAAGAATCATGTATATTGAATAGACAAGTTTTTATATTTAGTACACTCATGTGATGGAAGAATATCTATCTAAAAATATATGAATCTCCAATCTTAGACTGTGTCAAAAACTGTAAATATTTGATCTCAGATCTGAATACTGTGTCACAACCTGTAAATTCTGTAATCTATGTATTACAATAGCAAATTGTTTTTATGTATAGTCCATATGTGTAACATTTGTGTAAATTTAGAAGAATTTGTCTAGATAATAATGCCAGGCAATAATATGTAATTCTAGTAAATAAGGCTCTGACTTATTCAGAAGACTAGAAAAAAAAGTTTTTTTGTAATCAGTTGATGTCGGATCGAAATAAATAAATAAAAATAAAGAAATAAGTGAATAGATTTGATGATAAAAAGTCATTGATTTCTGTTCATGACAATGTAAAATGTAATCGCTTGTAGTGCTGGAATTGTTACAGCCATTTGATGTCTATTCTGTTTTGTACTTTTTATAGATGTTGTAATTGTTGGAACACTAATTCAATTAATAAAATAATTCAAAAATAGAAATAGTTCTTATTGCCCATATAATGTATTACACATCTATTTACCTTCACATATTCCTCCTTCATAGTTTTATAAGCCTCTTCACAAATTTCTGGAATTATTTTGGTTAATGTGCAATGTGATATTCAGGTGCTGTATTGTAAACTAGAGTAGCTCTCTTCTGTTTCAAGAAAAACCAGTATCACATTTTGCCTGTCTTCTGCAGTTATAGCATTTCACAAGACTGTATTCTGTTTAGTAACACTAAGCAAATACTGAAATATGCTCTCATCCATTCATAGGTAATTCATATATAAGACTTGAAATTCTCCAATTGCAGCTCTCATAACAAATTTTGGTGTGTGCTTTCACTATCTCGATGTAATAGCTATGGCTTCATCCAAGTATGTTTCCTTTACTGAATTAACAGAGAAACAGGAAGCCACATCGAAGGAATTAGAAAAGGAGATAATTGAATTGCAAAAACCTCAAGAGCTGATTTCCTGGATCTATGGAGTAGCTACCAACAGAAATGAACAAGATCCATGATTGGCTGTAATCCCTAGGTGACATGGTAGACAAACTTTTAGACTGAGTGATGGATTTGCCTTTAGACCAAAGGAAATGATATAAGAATAGTTAACCATGCACAAGTGGCAGGAGCAGGCATAGATGCTTGGACAAAGTCTAAGGGAGATAAAATCTCACAATCTGTGAATGAACAAATCCATACTGCTATTAGTAATCTGATGACAAAGTGCCCTCCAACAGTGGGCTAAGGAAGGAATTACTCATGATCTAGGAACAAACACCATGAAATTTTTTTCAGTGGAGAAATAAAATAGGTGCATCAGTCAGAAACATGAAAAACAGTTAATAGATGTCTGAGGGACAGTGCAGGATCAGACTATAACAGTCTGAATGTGTGTCAGCCCGTTAAATATATTTCACCTTCTGCACATGGCGCACTGCTCGTGACAACACTACACACAACAGAAATGATAGAAGGAAAGACGCTTAAGCATAGAAATTTTCAAATATATTCATCAGATAAGAGACAGTATATCCTGTGCCATTCACTTTACAGGTGTGTTGCCCCTGTCATCAACCAGGCCACAAAATATAATTTGTGTAAACAAATGCATACATGTGACAGGCCCATATGAGTAACTGAAATCAATGATTCATGTGAAACATACCCCAAGGTGACAAAAGTCATGGGATAGTGATATGCACATATACAGATGGTGGTAGCATCATGTACATGTGGTATAAAAGTGCAGTGCATTGGCAGAGCAGTCTTTTGTACTCAGCTCCATGATGTGAAAAGGTGTCCAACATGATTATGGCCCGTGATGAAAATTAATAGACATTGAACATGGAGTGATAGTTCAAACCTGATGGCATGGGACATTCCATTTCTGAAATCATTAGGGCATTTAATATTCTGAGATCCTCAGTGTCAAGAGTGCCTTTGCAAAAATCTTGACATTACCTGTTGGGCTTGTGACCCTATTAGTCTACTGGGACACTGTTTGCTGATCATATGAGCTCCAATTTTAGTTGGGGAGAGCTGATGGCAGATTTCAGGTGTGGCACATACGTCACGAGGTCATGGACCGAAGCTGTCAACAAGGCACTGTGCAAGGTGGTGGTGGTTCCATATTGGAGGTGTCAGTGTTTATTTAGAACGGGCTAGGTTTTACTCCAGCTGAGCTGATCATTGACTTGAAATCATTATGTTCAACTACTTGGAGCACATTTGCCGCCAGCCATTGACTCTAGGTCCCCAAACAACAATATAAATTTTATGGACAACAACGCACCATGTCACTGGGCTACAGTTGTTCACATTTCATTTTAAGAACATTTTGGACAATTTGAGTGAATGCTATGGCCACCACAATTGACTACTATGAATTCCACTAAACATTTATGGGACGGAATCAAGAGGTCAGTTCATGCACAAAATCCTGCACTGACACCACTTTCACATTTATGGAATTCTATAGAGGCATTATGGCTCATTATTTCTGCAGGGGATTTCCAATGGGTTGTTGGGTCCATGTCATATTGAGTTCGTGGACTACACCAGGCAAATGGGGGTCAGACACAATTTTAGGAGATAGCCTATGACTTTGGCACCTCAGTGTGCAAGTATTTTGAAAAGGGTTTTCTTGTAAAATTCCCGTTCAGTAATACTACAGAAGAAGGTTTCTACTCGGAGCTCTTCTCTTTTCAAAATGGGAGGTTGTGCATATATTTCAAATAAAAACATAATAAGGCATGCTAGCATTTTGGGTAGAAATATTTAAACGATCTTGAAGCAAACAGTGCCTGCTGAAATTAGAGATAAACTTATCCAGATGTTGGAGTCCAATCTGGAAGAATTTAAGGGAGTATTGGGTTCCATGGACATAATTGAAGGAGGCATTTAAGTTGCAACCAGGACCCAGAGGTTATTATTCACAGAGTCCTAGTACAATCAATGGTTGTGTCAGAGCACTACCACATGAACTGTATGTGGGAATCCCCAACCAAATAAGAAACTGAACAGTTATCAAAATCACAACAAATGAAATGGTAGTGGAAATTTTTACATATTAACTGAAACAAACAAAGGTGCTATGAAATGAGATATGTCCTGGCCATGCAGCTAGTAATTACATTGGAGTAACAGACATCTGCAAACACCAGTGAATTATGACTGGAGATCTCAGTCACCAGTGATTACCAGTCATTGGTGATGCCAGTCACTCTACTGGACAATATCTGGTAAACTGTCTCCAACAACATGAAGCCCTGGAGAGTTGATCATGAGATAAGAGAGGGCCTGCAGTAGAGATGCAAAATTCTTTCATTATAATAATGGAACCGACATGAGGAAGGAGCTCTGCTCTGATTGATTCAATGTAACCAGGAATAGCTGTTGTTACTACAGTCTGCAATTTGGACCAGTATTGAGGATGTTCCAGCAACTATTGTTCTAGAGTCAGGAACCTTTGTCAGTGTGATTTCAAGCAGTTCTTTCAATAAAGTATCCACAAAACCAAGTTGTGTGGCATTCCTGTACAGAACAGCAAGATAATTGCACATGATCTGCTAATGTTTGAATGATGGACAAGTTACTATAACTAGAAAATGTAGCAGAGCCATGAACTATTCTTGTAGCTGAAGACTTGATTCTTGATTATATTCTGAGCCTTGTGTTCATCCATGAGGACACAAGATTGACTTCTCTATAGGCAAGGTCTCCTCTCTGACTCATAGTGAAAGAGCTAAAGTTGAGCTGCTGTGGAAGGACGGTAGCGCCAAGTTTTCCAGATTAAAGACATTGTAAAGGAACATTGCAGTACAAAAGTATTTTTGAGCCTATTGAACAAATAACTTGGAAGTCACATCGCAAGTATAAAAAAAATAAAAAATAAAGAAAAAAAAATAAAAAAAATAAAAATAAAAATAAATTAGAAGAGCCAGTAAACCCAACCAGCAAGCAAAGACAGTAGAAGTTAGATCTTTTGAATCAATATGGGAGATATGTGAACAAAAACCTGGTATAATCCAAGGAAATATGTCATCTTAATGAACTTACACCCACAGCCTTGTACAGTAGTTTCTGTCTTATCGCTCAGGCTCAGGGAAAATCAATAGACGAAGAAATCAAAAGGATGTTTCAAGAACTTAACAGGTTCATAAGGAAGTATTGTAACCATCAACAAACACTAAAGACTGACTATATAAAATCGTTTGAAGAAATAGTGAATCTGCTGTCTTGTCAACACACAGCATTACAGCAGAGCTAATGTTTCACAAGAGGTTAAAGAATACATGGGTGGACCAGATTCCACAGGTTCCCAATAACAGAGACTAGTGGGAAGAAAGAGTTCTGAAAGCTTTGATCAGTTCAACAGAAAAAGTGTTCATAAGAAAGCACAACTCTGACAAGAAAGTGGTAAAAAAGCTAAGTTATCAAATGGCCCAGACGGTATTATTAAGAAGCCATCCAACTATTGAACAAAAAGAATGAAAAGTGGTAGTTGTTTTTTATGCTACCTTTTGTCATTCTAAGGGTTCCAAATCTTGGTGCATATCTATTGGGCACCCAAGTAATCATCAAATTAAAGGGCTTTATCCTCATCCAGGTTCACTGTAATATTGTTCTTTGTGAAATTAGTGTGCATCATTTTAGGAACACAGAGTCAATTGGAATATTTGAACTGAATATTTATGTTGGTATAATGCAAAAATTAGAATCCTTTTGTTTTGAATTTAGACATAAGATATGTATTTAGTTTTGATGCTGTGTGACATGTATTTGTATGTTGTTGTGTGTAGTAGATAAGTATTATCCTGTGAAAGATGCAGGAGCTCAAGAATTATTCTTGAATTTTAATTAGTCATATTATTGAATACTCAAGATCATTTTTGTTAGAAATAAGATCTGCTTACAAATGATGCAAATTATTACAAAATAATGTAATACAAAGCTTTATGTTTATGTAGATTGAATGTTTCTCACCTGCCAGTCTTAAGATAATTATTTCCTACATTTGCATCTACATGACTATTCTTTACTTCATAATTAAGTGCCTAGCAGAGGGTTCATCAAACCGCTTTCAAGCTATTTCTCTACTGTTCCACTTTCAGACAGCACACAGGAAAAATGGACTTTTAACTCTTTGTTTACAAGCTCTGATTTTTCTTATATTATTATGATGATCATTTCTCCCTTCCTGGGTAGGTGCCAACAAAATTCTTTTATATGCTGAGGAAAAAGTTGGTGATTGAAATTTCTCGAGAAAGTCCTACCACAACAAAAAAATACCTTTGTTGCAATGATTGCCACTCTAATTCACGTACCATATCACATGGTACTTTTTCCCTTATTTTTTGATAATACAAAACAAGTTGCCTTTCTTTGAACTTTTTTGATGTCCTCTGTCAGTTCTATCTCTCGAAGATCCCACACTGCGCACCAGTACTCTGGAATAGGGTGGACAAGCATAGTGTAAGCAGTCTGATTACTAGACTTCTTGGATATTATAAGGGTTTGTGATGTTTGTCTACTTTATTTCTTTGTTGATAGTGCTCTACATTGATGTACTGCATTGTTGTACTGGCTGAAAAATGGGGGCTGGAAGTTCAGTACTGACACTGTAAATGATGTAGTTGACAGTTGCAGAATTGTGTTTCACAGCCCCCCTCCCACCCAGTCGTACATAATTAAATGGCTAATTCACTATTGGTAAATGTTAAAAAGCCTCATTAACAGGTTGCAGGCAACATCAGCATACCGCTACAATAGTTTCCTGTTGAACTTGTATGAGAAGTAAAAACCTAAACACGCAGTTCACAGTTCTTGCAGAATAGTATGGTACCTGTGACACTTTTTCAAATAAATTAAACAGACATTGTCATTAATTGTTCTAACACATGGCCTGTTAGTGTTACCCTTATTCCACTATTAAGTTGATGCATTGTTGTTAATCTAACCAATATGTGTTTCACATCTGAAAATTGGCCAGGGGCTGACTGACTGGGGACCAAAAATTGAACCTTTACATATCCTCCCAATAATAGACACTGAAACTATACATTGTTCAATGTTTAAATTACAGAAATTACAATTAAAACATTACTCATTCAATTAACTGAATACATCAACAAGTTCCTTCTGTGTACCAGATCCTTCTACCACAAAGGTTAGGCCAAATTATTTGTTTAAGTAATGAAATTTTTAAGTAAGGAAATTAACAGATATAGTTATACAAACAATACTTTTCACAAACCTGGTAATTATTTTGGAATTAATTAAGGGGTGACTTTGCTACTAAGTTTTTGAATAGAGAGAAATAAATATTTTAAGAAGTCTAGAAGTTCCTCTTCCAAATGTTTGTAATTAGTACAGAATTTACATTCGTTTATAAGTCAACAACAGAATCTAAGTTGCAAAACAATTACTGATTTCAACCTATAATGATCTGTAGCAAAATATAATAACTATGAATGGTCAAAATAAAATACAAACTTAATTACTTACACAAAACTAAGAACAAAAATGGAACTGGTGCTATATTCCTTAAGACTGAGGGCCGACCTATCTCTTTTAGGGAAATTCAGATTATACTCATTCATATTAATGGTAATTAAGCAAGAATGTAAATAAAATGAATTTAAGGAGGCAGATGGTGGAACAAGGAAGGAAGTAAAGGAACCCCAGCTTGCTTTGTCATAAGCTGTGCCAATAAATCATAGTCTTTGCTTTACTTTCCCCACAACATTTTCTGTGTGATCATTCCAATTTAAACTACATGTAATGAGATTCCCAAGTATTTAATTGAATTGACAGCCTTTAGATTTGTGCGATTTGTGCGATTTATCCTGTAGCCAAAGTTTAGCAGACTCCTTTTACTACTCATGCGGATGACTTCACTTTTCACTATTTAGAGTCCATAAATTGCTGCTTTTTTCATCCTACAGATATCTTGTCAAAATTATTTTGCAGTTGGTTTTGATCATTTGATAACTGTACAGGGTATTAAATGACAGCATCATCTGCAAAAAATCTAAGGGGTTTGCTCAGATCATCTCCTAAGCAGTTTATGTTTATTAGAAACAGCAGAGGGCATAAAACACTTCCTTGGGGAATGCCACATATTACATCTATTTTACTTGGTGACTTTCCACCAGTTACAACGATCTGTAACCTTTCTAACAGGATATCATGTATCTCTCCACATGACTGAGACAATACTCCACAGGCACACAATTTGATTAGAAGTTGCATATGATAAATGGTGTCAAAACCTTTATGGCAATCTGAAAATATAAACCTGTGGCTCTAATTTGAAGTATATTTGAATCATGATAATTATTGGTTTACAAGTTTAGCTTGTGTTTAAAGCTGCAGTGAGCTTGGTAGGGATTTATCATAGTGGTTGGTGTGATGTGTTCTAATCTCTTAAGTGTGATCCTTCTTCAAAGGTACATACTTGGCTTCTGAATATTGGTCTTGGGAGTGTTGCATAATATATTTTCCATTAACTGAGACTGAAATACTTGCTCCACATATCAGCTCATTAAACTGAATTTGAGAGAATTTGATGTGGTACTGTTCAAATATTGTAGTTGTTATGATTCATGGAAATTTTAGATGAGCGTTTTATCTAAATATGTGGGTCAATGAACATGAAGAGAAAATATTGTTCATTTTTTGATGATAAAGTGGGCACAGAATCATGAGCACATGTTAGTAAATGGTCATGAAAAAGGGTAAACCGTCAGTGTGCACAAACTGTATCAACTCACAGCTGATCACTCATGAATGCAACTGGAAAATTGGCCTGCACAGACTATTGTTGTCACTGAAGTGAAGCTAGTGCTTATAAGGACCTTGTTTTGTTTGAAGGATTTGCGGAATGTACCACAGACATTCTTTCACTATGCTATAGGGCATTAACCAGTTCACCAATTGAACTACAGTTTTAAGTGATAGTCTAATGGCAACTTAAGGAAAATTTGCTATGGCATAATGATCAAGCTTTTTATTACCTGTCCATCCCACACCCTGGATGATATCAAGAATGGCTTCAATACCCATCACCCCAAATTTGTCACAACTTTCCCTTCAGTTTTCTTAGTGTCATAGTGACATCATTGCATCTGATAAACATTGTTTCCTTTTTTGGTAAAATTTTGATGTGGTACCTAAAAATCGACCTAAAACACATTCGCAAAAAGTCCATATTGAAAAATTTTATGTAGCCTAGATATGAAATCCCCAAACCACCTTCCGTACCCTCTGGCTCATACCCTTGTAACTACCCCCAGTGTAAAACCTGTCCCATTCACACTCCCACCACCACCTACTCCAGCCCTGTAACCCGGAATGTGTACACGATCAAAGGCAGAGCCACGTGTGAAAGCACTCACTTGATTTACTAACTGACCTGCCTAAACTGTGAAGTTTTCTATGTCAGAATGACCAGCAACAAACTGTCCATTCACATGAACAGACACAGGAAGACAGTGTTTGTTGGTAATGATGATCACCCTGTGGCTAAACATGCCTTCGTGCACGGCCTGCACATCTTGGCACAGTGTTACACCGGCCGGGTTATCTGGATACTTCCCACTAACACCAACCTATCAGAACTCCCGAGATTGGAACTTGCATTTCAATATATCCTCTCTTCCCATTACTCACCAGGCCTCAACCTCCACTAATTTCAAGTTTCCATTGCTCATACCTCACATGTCATTCAACAACATCTTTGCCTCTGTACTTCCACCTCGACTGACATCTCTGACCAAACGCTTTGCCTTAATATGTGTCTGCTTGTGTCTGTATATGTGCGGATGGGTATGTGTATGTGTGTGTGTGTGTGTGAGTGTATACCTGTCCCTTTTTCCCCCTAAGATAAGTCTTTCCACTCCCAGGATTGGAATGACTCCTTACCCTCTCCCTTAAAACGAACATCCTTTCGTCTTTCCCTCTCCTTCCCTCTTTCCTGATGAAGCAATTGTCGGTTGTGAAAGCTTGAATTTTGTGTGTGTGTTTGTGTTTGTTAGTGTCTCTATCAACATACCAATGCTTTCGTTGGTAAGATACATCATCTTTGTTTAGATACAGGGTGAGTCACCTAACGTTAACTACCACTGGATATATTTGGTAAACCACATCAAAAACTGATGAACCGATTCCACAGACTGAACGTGAGGAGAGGGGCTAGTGTAATTGTTTAATACAAACCATACAAAAATGCAAGGAAGTATGTTTTTTAAGACAAACCTACGTTTTTTTAAATGGAGCCATTTTAGTTTTGTTAGCACATCTGAACATATAAACAAATACGTAATCAGTGCCATTTGTTACATTGTAAAATGTTAATTACATCTGGAGATATTCTAACGTAAAGTTGACGTTTGAATCCTCTGACGTTCAGTTGCGTGTTGTAATAAACACAGGCCACAGTCGGCGAGCAGCATCTGCAGGGACATGTTTACGATGACGACCATGTTTATGAGTGTGGCTGTAGTGCACTGATGTGGTTTAGCCTAGCTGTTGCTGTGTCCGCATGTAGTACTTGCTGGTATTGTTATTCTGCATTCATCTTCGCATGCAGGCCAATTGTAGTACTACATGTTTCCAGATGTCTGTGATAATGTAGTGTTGTAGGAACTGTGACCATGGTGTATTCAAACTCTGTAAAGGCAGAGATGATACTCATCTATGGCGAGTGTCGACAAAACGCAGCTGAAACCTGCAGGGTGTATGCAGAATGGTATCCGGACAGAGAGCATCCAACATGCCGCACACTGCTAAACATCTACCGCCAACTGTATGCAACAGGTATGGTCGTAGCACGAAAACGGGTCTGTAAGAGGCCCGTCACAGGAGAAGCGGGTGCAGTTGGTGTGTTAGCTGCTGTTGCCATGAACCCACACATGAATACAGAGGACATTGTGAAAGCCGGTCGACTGAGTCAATGTAGTGTCATGCGCATACTGCATCATCACCGCTTTCACCTGTTTCATGTGTCGCTACATCAGCAATTACATGGTGATGACTTTAATCATCGAGTGCAATTCTATCAATGGGCATTAACAGAGAATTAGTTGCAGTTCTACCTGTTTACTGATGAATCGGGTTTTACAAACCATGGGGCAGTGAATCTACAGAACATGCATTACTGGTCCACATGCATTACATCCTTGCTGGCTCAGACAGGTAGAGCGACAGCGACTGTGGACTGTAAATGTATGGTGCGGAATCATTGGCGACCACCTCATTGGTCCTCACTTCATTGCAGGGACACAAACACCAGTAACATACGTCACGTTTCTACAGAATGATCTGCCAACATCGCTCGAAAATGTCTCACTGGAAACGCATCGACGTATGTGGTATCAGCATGATGGTGCACCTGCACATTCCGCAATTAACACTAGGCTGACCCTTGACAGGATGTTTGACGGGCATTTCATAGGATGTGGAAGATGCATAAATTGGCCAGCCCATTCTCCTGATCTTACACCTCTGGACTTCTTTCTGTGGGGGTACATTAAAGGAGAATGTCTACCGTTATGTGCCTATAAACCCAGAAGATATGAAACAACATATTGTAGTAGCCTGCGGTGACATTGCACCAGATGTACTGCGGCGTGTACGACATTCATTATGCCAGAGATTGCAATTGTGTGCAGCAAATGATGGCCATCACAATGAACATCTATTGGCCTGACATGTCGGGACACACTCTATTCTACTCTGTAATTGAAAACGGAAACCACGTATGTACATCTACCGCATCCCTCATGGTAATGTACATGTGCGTCAGTGAAAATGACTAATAAAAAGGTGTTAGCATGTGGACATAATGTGCTGTTCCAGTCTCTTCTGTACCTAAGGTCCATCACCGTTCCCTTTGGATCCCTACGTAATTCGGTGCTCTCCGATACACACAATCGAACAGCAGAGGAGCGCCAACTTTAGGTTACAGTACCTCCAGATGTAATTAACATTTTACAATGCAACAAATGGCACTGATTACGTATTTGTTTATATGTTCAGATGTGCTAACAAAACTAAAGGGGTTCCACTTAAAAAAAAACGTAGGTTTGCGTTCAAAAACATACTTCCGTGCATTTTTTTATGGTTTGTATTAACAAATTACACTAGCCCCTCTCCTCATGTTTGGTCTGTGGAATTGATTCATCAGTATTTGTTGTGGCTTACGAAATATATCCAGCAGTAGTGTTAGGTGACTCACCCTGTATATATAGAGGGAAACATTCCACATGGGAAAAATATATCTAAAAATAAAGATGCTGTTACTCACCAAACGAAAGTTTTGGTATGTTGACAGGAGATAATAAAAAACACACAAACACACACACAAATTTCAAGCTTTCGCAACACAAGGTTGCTTTTTCAGGGAAGAGGGAAGGAGAGGGGAAGACGATAGGATGTGGGTTTTAAGGGAGAGGGTAAGGAGTCATTCCAATCCCTGGAGCAGAAAGTCTTACCTTAGGGGGAAAAAGGAACAGGTATACACTTGCACACACACACACACACACACACACACACACACACACACACATCCATCAACAAATATACAGACACAAGCAGACATTGTACGTATCTCGATTCAACATCTAATCTATACAGTCAGTAGCGATACATAATACTGTCATTTGATTACGCAAATACTTTATTATGAACCATGATTGATCTAACTTTGTTGACAGCTTACAGGAAGCTTACAGGAAAGCTAATCCAAAGTAGCACAGGTTGCTAATGAGCAGAAAAAAATGTGCTAGTTGCCTAACCTTTCTCAATTTTGGGACCTTTTAGGTAGCATGTCTGTACCACCTGGCAATAAAGAATAGTGTGTAATTAATTACCTGCCCACGTGATCTTATCCAGTCAGCAATTTACATTGAACAAAATAACATGAAGCCATAACCTACATATAATTTTAATTTATTGTCAATCTAAATGAACAAATTGTATAAATATTTCACAGTCAAACAAACAATTTAATACTGAAATTAATGCACACAATTATCTTTCTGCACTGAGGACAGGTATCGATGTTGGTTGGTGAGGCCTGGCATGAAGTCGGCATTCCAAATCATCTCAAAGGTGTTCTATAGGTTTCAGGTCACGACTTTGTGCAGGTCAGTCCACTATAGGGATGTTATTGCCGTGTGACCAATCTGCCGCAAGCCATGCATTATGAACAAGTGCTCGATCATTTTGAAAGACGCAATTGCCAACCCCGAATTGTTCTTCAACAGTGGGAAGCAAGAAGGTGCTTATAACATCAATGTAGGTCTGTGCTGTGATAGTGCCACACTAAACAACAAAGGGTGCAAACACAGTCCACAAAAAACATGACCAAACTATAACACCACAGCTTCCAAATTTTACTGTTGGCACTGCACACACTGTCAGACGATGTTCAATGGGCATTCGCCATACACACACTCTGCCATCGGATCACCACATTGTATATCGTGATTCTTCACTCCACACAACGTTTTTCCACTGTTTAATTGTCCAATGTTAACACCAACAAGTGAGGTGTCATTTGGTTTTTACCAGCGTGATGTGTGGTTTATGGGCAGCCACTGAACCACGATATCCAAGTTTTCTCACCTCCCACCTAACTATTATAGTACTTGCTGTGGATCTAGATGCAGTTTGGAATTCCTGTGTGATGGTCTGGATAGATGTCTGCCTATTGCAGATTACAAGCCTCTTCAGCTGTCGGCTGTCTCTGTCAGTCAGCAGATGAGGTTGGCATGTACGATTTTGTGCTGTATGTGTCCCTTCACGTTTCCACTTCACTATTGGATTGGAAACAGTGGACCAAGGGATGTTTAGGAGTGTGGAAATTTTGTATACAAACACCCAATCACTTGATCACATTTGAAGTCTGTGAGTTCTGCAGAGCATCCCATTCTACTCTCTCACGATGTCTAATGACTACTGAGGTTGCTGATATGGAGTACCTGGCAGTAAGTGGCAGCACAAAGCACCCAATGTGAAAAACGTATGTTTTCAGTGGTGTCCAGATACTTCAGATACATAGTGTGAATTTTACATGGAAAAATCTGGGAAATCTCAGGGAATTTCAGGGATCATAAAATCTCAGAGAATTGTGAATTTTTAACATATCATTAAAACTGAATTTTATTGAGTTTTTTAAATCACAAATTTTCGAATAACTTTTCAAAGTTCATTCATTAAATGAATATCATTCCATCCAAATTACTGACATCTAAAAATTCCTATTAAACTATTGCTGGCATATAGATCAGCTGAGAGGAAAGAAAAGTAATAATTGTCACTTGTTGGCCCAACCACCACCACTACCACTTGCCCTTTTCACCAATAATTTCCATTAAATTTATCAGGAGTTTGTGGACACAATCCTGCTCATTGCACCTGAAATTCTCTGGCAATCAACTTTAAAGTCGATATTTTGCCCATTTCTCTAATGGTCTGTAACTTCAGTTGGATTTGATGGGCTGTATGCAGTACAGTAACCAATTTCACCCTAGCAGTTAATTAACAAGGAATAGTAGCAGAAATATTAATGCCTTAACCTTCCAGCAATGAGTGACATGATGTGTGCAGTCATCTCTTTATTGAGAATATCTGTGGCTTCCCTCTGACAATCATGCCTCTATCCTGCTACCCTCCCTGTTTACCTTTTCCTGTTGCTTCATAACATGGGTTGTGAGTAACTGAATCCACTATCACTTCTTCCCCTCATTTTGTCTTGTGCGGCATTGGCATTCAAGGCATAAACATTTGTTCAGATGCATGCTCTTTACAGCAGTACACCACGTTTCTAACCCAGTCTTCACCAGACATAACTACAGCACCACCTCAGCTTGAAAGCAGATTTCCATGGCCATCGTATCCAATCCTGCTACTGCTGAGTCCTTCAAAAAACAACTTAGCAATACACTTGTCGTTACTCAGTATTACCGTGGTCCTGAAAGTATTTATCAGCTACTTTGACAAGGCTATGACTTCTTTAAGTCATGCTCTGAAATGAGGTCCACTCTTTCCAACATTTTGTCCACCACACCTAAAATAGTTTCTCATCTCCCTCCCAGTTTCCGCATTATCCTTGGCAGATCTCATGCCCTACTGCATGCATTTCCCTACTCTATGGCTCCTACCCTTGTGACTGTCCCCACTGTAGGACTACCATCACCCATTCCAGCTCTGTAGATGACAAAAGGGAGAGCCACCTATTAAATGACCCATCTCCTGTGCCAGCTGTTACGTAAATACTGATCAGCATTTTACCACCACAAAGTTATCAGTTTGGGTGAATTTTTATTGTGAGAGAGTATATACTGTCAACACAGTATCCTGTTGCAGAACTTGCTCTATAACATGAAAGTCTTGACCTTCTTTACTGTTTCACCAGATGTGTCATCTTAATTGTTTCCCAAGACACAAGTTTTTCTGGACCCTGGAGGCAGGAACTGGCATTACATCATGTCCTTGGTTCTCACTGCCGTCCTGGCATTGAATTTTGTTAATTGTTTTGCTTTCAGCATTCATTGGTTCACTCCCTTTTCGTTTTCTATATCTTTGTTTTCTGACTTGTCTATTTCCCCCAAAACCCCCATCTCCACCCCCCCCCCCCCTCCTCCTCCCGATTACCACATACTTATCTTTCAGCACTTATTAACTTGTGCACCATGTTGTGTCACTAATGTCTGTATTGCATATTGCCCTATCTTCCACCTTTAAGTGCTCAGAGTTTCAAATCTTAACCAGTGCAATGAATCCTACCTTTCCTTCTTATCCTATCCAGAAATTCTCCCTTGACCCAGGGTTCCTCTTCAAAACACTCCCCATTTTCTAAACATCACCTGTCCTTTCCCTTCATATCTCTTCCTTTCCCTTTAACCCTTCCCACCAAAATTAGGATGCACTGGCTCTGACAGCTTTAAAATTTCTGTACTTTATGACTGGTCTCCTGCCACCACTTGGTTAGTAGATTTTTAAGCATCCAATAAAATTATATTTTCATAAATTGATTATTTTCACTGTCGTTTTATTTAAGTAATTTGCAGCTGGAGTGCAGACAACATTTTACCCAGCACATAACATAAGCTCATGAAGATTCTAATATTAGTAAAGAAGCAGACAAATTTCATAGCAAAAATATCAACATCATAAATAAAAAAAATAGTTAAATCCAGTTCTTTTAAAATTCATAAGCTAAATTCTAATGTAGTTGAGATTTGAATTTACATATTCCCTGAATATACTTATGACCATGGTCATGTGCATTATAACTTCTAACCTTTTTTAATATAGAATAAAATCTTCTGTATCCAAGCACTATTTGTTTCTTATTTTCTGTCTGCAGTTCTTTGTGTCCATGGCATTGTAGCTCAGTAAAATTAAGATCTTCATATTATTCTTTCCCTTCTCTCTTTTAAGGTATTTTATTTTAAGCAGTGATTGACATTCCAGGCAGGTACGAATCATGGTTCTAACACTGGAGCTCCTGCTTTAAAGTTTTCACTCCCTACCCCACCAAACATTCACCAAATTCGAAGCGGGAGACTATCTACCTTTGGATATTTATTTAACATAAAAAAGACACTCCATTATGCAGGGAAAATAAATTACAGTTGGTTTTCCATTATCTTGCACAGTTGTGGAGACCATGCTGAAAATGGATTGTATTCAAGGTCAGACACTGATTTGCCTGTTGGTCTGCGGGAACACCAGAAGCTGCAGCGTGGTAGAGAAGCAAGAAGATACTAAAACAAAACTACTAAGGCTCAATCCAGATACAGTGGGCATCAGTTAAGTGAAATGGAAAGATAACCAAGATTTCAGGTCAGTATAGTGTACTGCTGAGAGCAGCAGAATACAGTACAACAGAAGTAGGATTTATTATGAATAGGAAGATAGGACAGAGTGTGAGTTATTGTGAAAGGTTCAGTGATACGGCAGTTGTAGTGTTTCTTCATGGGAAAAAAACAATATTCTTTCTTGATTCTTCGTGTAATATTGTGGTAACCAGTTTAACATGTGCACTCTCATAGTTGAAAAAGTATTGTATTGTAGTTATCAGTTAAGAGATGTATGAGTTTAAATGGAGGATATGTAGTATAGGCAACTCAGCAAAAATTCAACAGTACAAAGACTTCTTTATGATTCTGGAGATATACAGTTGTATTTTCTCTGGCATAGCAATTTTTCAGTACTTATTGCCTTGTACATCTCTTTCAGATTGCATACTTTCAACATATTACATCCATTAACAGTAATTTTAGTGCACTCTTTACTGCCACAATTAGAATTCACATTTCAAGCAACATTAGTCGTTTTATTTACTATGACATTAAAAAAGTAATATATGCAACAAATATGTATCACTTGCATTAATTCTGTTTTGTTATCTCAGTACATGATAATTTATCCTATCCATGAACATAGCATTCAGTAAGTAATATAAGTCATGAACTGATTATAGCAAGTTAGCATACATTTCTGTTATTTACTGTGTTTGTTACAGTATGTTACTCCCAGTATCCTTTACTCTGGAGCCATACTCATGTTTTTTTTTCCTTTGGAAAGCACTCATTAGCGGTAGGTGTCATCATCGTATATGTATCAATTTTAACATGTAGGTATTGTCTTTGTAGGTATCTGTGACAGTTCCATATCCTCAATCACATGTGTTATGTCAGTGCACTCAAGTTTAGTTGGAGGCGTGTTTGTGCAGTACTGGACTCTTTGTGTGTGAAAATTCTTCTTTTGTCTTCATTTTCAGACATCTTCTTTCTTGATTTTTCATGTTATTTCAGGTACTGGTATTTTTAATTTTGTATTGTGTAAAAATTGTGTAAGAAAATTCTGTCATACGAATCCCTAGTGTTCTACTATCTGTGTGCAGTTGAGATATTTGAAATGTGTTTGTTGAATAGAACTGATGTTATATTTCAGTGACATATTTTCAGATGCACTTGTAACAACTACAACACTGTACTATTGTACATGTAAGTAATTTTTTTCTTCTGATTTTTCAATAAACTTGTGTAATTGATGTTCTGATTTCAATTTTTTTTGTTTCACACCATTGTGTTAAGAAAACTGTAAATAAGTTTCAATGTGAACATTAATGTTGATGTCAAATGTCAAGTAATATTGTAATAGAATTGAAATGTAACAAATGTTGAGACCGTTGTAAGATGTTTAAAATTGTAACTGTGCGTCTGGTCCATAAGTAGGCAAAGTGTTAGGATATGTAGATTGCAAAACCTAAGGTGAATACCCAGTCTGTCAGGGAGCGGTAAAAGGTGGATGGCCGGCGGGTGTGGGAAAATGCACGTGGGCACTGCACGGCACAACGGGCTCAGCAGTTAGTTGGAGTTCGACACTGGTTTGAGCAACACCTTCTGGAGCGAGGAGGCTCTCCTGGAAGACGTAGAATCACTGAGCCTCGGGTATGCTGTTCCAACGCCCACACAGCATGGCAAAAGTCCATAGGCACTAAATGGAAAAGTACTGCGGCGCAAAGAAGAATTAAAGTGCTAATACGTCAAGAGCCATAGCTGTGGTTGTATGAGTGCTCTGTGCCTCGCCATCTCGCCACCCGCCAACCGCCGCATCAATACAAGCAGGTTGAAACTTTTAGTACTGTATTCTTATGGACCATAGAGTGAACTGTTCAATAATAACTTAAATTTTACCAGAACTTTCCCACCATTTAATTATCCTCACAACTAACCTAGACAGGGTCCTTTCCAAATGTTGTGCAATCCGTGTGTCCCGAAATGGAAAATTAAATTTTGTGTTAATAATAATTACTTGCAGACCTAGCTATTTTAGAATGGTGTTTAAAGAACTGTTTTATTAATGAAGCAGTAAATGAATAATGAAGGTCCAACGAAGTTGAAAGATAACTTTAATATTGATATAGTAATGAAGTTTGATTATTTCCAGACAGATATAAAGGTATTTAAATGAACAGTAAATAAGGAAAAAAAGAGTAGTAACTCATATACTGGAAATCTTAAACGCGTAATAATTTTAGTAATCAATATTTTTATACAGTTTCAGAGCCCCCCCACCCCCTCCTTTTATTCATTTGAATTCTGAAGTGTTCTAAATTGATTTGACCAGCAAAAGTTAAAGTCAATATAATAGCCAAAATTTATCAGTGTTTTATCTTTATCAAAATTGACATTTTGTATGTGGCTCGAAAGTGCTATTTGTAGGGTAATCTATGCTTGGTTTTAACCAGATTAACAGACAGTATAAAGTTTTGTAGTATACATTATAGTGTAGTGTTATGTATTCATGGTTTTTCCATATCAGTACAGAACATGAAACTATCAGTTCAATAGATTTTCTGGTTCTAAAATTTTACTGTATTATGCCGTGTTCCTACGCTTTGTTTTGCATGATTATACACCAACTTGTACATAGAAGAAACTCAGTTAATGTTTAATTAGACTGGTGACCATATTATTATGTAATTGGTAGCTTCTTCTGGGTTGCTTTTGGTCCATCCTGACGTGTAATTGCATTTCGAACTTGTTATTACAGAGTGGGTGTAAGTCTGATTTGCCACCATTCCTTTCTCTTAAGGTGAACCCTGCTCACTTACCATAGTACAGGATTTAATGAGTACTGTGTGCCCCGCGAGCATGTTACACACTTGTATAGTTACATAATTAGAATTCACGTTTCTTCCTCAGGTTACCTTCCATTCCCAAGTGGATGCACTCCACACACACGCTGCAGTCTGTAATTTATAATTCTAATTTTAGCTTTATTAGCACTTTTTCCCATTTTCATTCATAAAGTAATATATGCCAGAATTACGTATTATTTACACTAATTTCATTTTGATATCACAATGTCCAATACATTAATCTGTCGATGAACTTATCATGTAGTGACCTATGTTAGTGATGTATTGTTACTAATAAGTCTACATATATTTCAGTTCCTTACTTTATTCGTCTCAGAATGGTTTTACATGTGTTAATTATTATGGAGTTGTACTCATGTTCATATATTTGGAGAACACTCATTGGTAGGTGTCAACACCATATATGTATTAATTTCAACATGTAGCTAATGGCTTTGTAGGTCTAAGCGACAATCGCATATCCTCCATTGCATGTGTTATGCGAGTGTACTTGGAAGTTTGCTTGTTTTGTATAGAGTTTTTATTTGTGAAAGTTCACCTTCTCTCTTCATGTATGGAATCTTCTTTCTTGATTCTTCATGTAATTTCATTTACTGGTATTTTTAGTTTTGTATTGTGTAAATACTTTGTAAAAGAGTTCTGTTGTATAAATCGATTGTGTTGTTGTGTCTGTGATCAGTTGAGATATTTGAAATAGGTTTGTTAAATAATGTTTATGTTGTATTTGTGAGGCAACTTTCTTCATGTATGGTTCTCTTCTGTCTTGATTCTTCATGTCATTTGACTAAGTAGTGTGTGAAATGACTGTCATTGAGTTTATAGTTTCAGTTGTAGAGTGATTTTGAAGCTGGATCCTCATTTGCTTATGTGAGTGTGTTTACAGTATATTGTGTTTTGTAGAGACATATTTCTTCATAAGATAAAATCGTCTTTCTGCATTCTTCATGTAATGCTTTGTGTGTATATGTGTTAGGGATAAACTGTGTTGTGATTTGATAGTAGGCACAAGGTTTATGTGTTACGGTAAAAACCTATGCTAAGTATAATATGGAGTCGGTGTACTTAGTCAGTGTTCATTCAGCTGAAGAGGTAGTGGAAAGCAGAGGCATGTAAACCACAAATTCAAGTTCCCTAAAATGAAATTCTGCTGCAGTTGTCAATTCTAGCTGCAGAACAAAGAGAGGTGGCCACTCACATTGCAGCATAAGCCACAAAGCAACAAGGGATGAGTACTTGTGGGGAAGCAAGACCCATTAGGCAAGATCTGGCTGCAGTGAGCACTCAAATTATGAATCAGTGGGGAAACAGGAAGGTAGAGTGAAGGAATTAGAATTCCTGGATCCATGGAGAAGCTACCAACAGAAGTGAATGAGAACCGCGGTAGGCAGGAATCCCTAGGTGACACGGTAGGCTGACTTTTAGACTGAATGATGAATTAGTCATTAGAACAAAAAAATTTATACAAGAACAGCTGACCATGCAGAGGAGCAAGTCTCAATAGAGATAGATGCTTAGGCAAAGTCTAAGGAAGATCAAATCCCACAATGTGTGAATGAGGAAATCAAGACTGATGTTAGTAATCTGATGATAAAGTTCCCGTTGACAGTGGGCTAAATAATGAATTACTCGAGATCATGGAACAAACGTAATCCATGTTTTCTCAGTGGGGTGTAAAATAGATGAAACTGTCAGAATTGTGAAGAAAAAGGTAATAGGTGTTGGTGTGGGGGATGCAGGAATGCCAATATGAATAGAATGAAAACAGAATGACACTGACCTTGAGCCCCAGATCAGACTATAACAATTTGAATGCAAATTTTTAAATATTTTCATCAGATAAGAAGATGGTATATACTGTGGTATTCATTTGTTACTTTGCAGGTGTGTTGCCATGATCATGCAACAAGACACAAAAGATAAGTTATGTAAGCGAATATATAAATGGCAATGGAGCCCTATGGGTAACTGAAATAAATGATTCATGTGAAACCTTCACTGAGGTTACAAAAGTCATGGGATAGAGATATGAACATATATAGATGGCAGCAGCATCACATACACAAGGTATACAATTACGAGGCATTCGCAGAGCTGTCATTTGTATCCACATGATTGACGTGAAAGGGTGTCTGATGTGATTATGGACACAAGACAGGAATTAACAGACACTGAATGTGGAATGGTAGTTGTATTTTGATGTATGAGACATTCCATTTCAGAAATCATTAGAGAATTCAATATTCTGAGATCCACAATATTAAGAGTGTGCTGAGAATATCAAATTTCAAGCATTACCTCTCACCTCGGAAAACACAGTGGCTGACAGTCTTCACTTAATGACTGAGAGCAGCAGCATTTGTGCAGAGGTGTCATTGCAAACAGACAATTACGTCACATGAAGTAATCACAGAAATCAGTGTGGGATATACAACAACTATATCTGTTAGGACAGTGCTGTGAAATTTGGCGTTAATGGGCTGTGACAGCCGACTACCAATATGAGTGGTTCTGCACAACATTGCCTGCAGCAACTCTCTTGGAGACGACCAGAAAACTGAAGTCCCAATTTGAGGCAGGTAGAGCTGACAGTAGGTTTCAGCTACGGCACATACCCCATGAAGTCATTGACCCCGATTGTGAACAAGACACTTTGCCGGCTGGTGGTGGTTCCATAATGGTGCTAACTGTGTTTACATGGAATAGACTGGGTTCTCTAGTCCAACTGAACCAATCATTGACAGGAAATGGTTGTGTTCAGCTACTTGGAGACCGTTTGCAGTTCATCATGAACTTCATATCCCTAAACAACAATAGAATTTTTGTGGATGACAGTACGCCATGTCACTGAGCCACAGTTATTTGCAATTGGTTTGAAGAACATTCAGAACAATTTGAGTGAATAAATGGACACCCAATGTGTACAACATGAATTCTATCAAACATTTATGGTACATAATCAAGAGGTCAGTTCATCTACAAAATCCTGCTGGCAACACTTTTGCATTTATGAATGGTTATAGAGGCAGTATCTCTCAATATTTCTGCAGAGGACTTACTATGACTTGTTGAGTGCATGCCATGTTGAGATGGTGCACTACTCCAAGCAAAAGGGGGTTCAACACAATTTTAGGAGGTATCACATGACATTTGACCCCTCAGGATATCAGGATTTTGAAAAGGCATTTCTTGCTCAATCAGGGTCCAGTGGTATACAGGTAACACAATGAAAGAAAGTTTTTATTTAGAGCCTTCTCTTTTCAAATTGGAAGCTTGTGCCAATATTTTGAAAAATAGCTTAATATGGCATGCTACTATGATAGAGGATGTTCCAGTAACTATTGTTCTAGACACAGGAGCATTTGTCAGTATGATTTCAAGAAGTTCTTTCAGTAAAGTGTCCACAAAAACCAAGTTGCATGGCATTCCTGTACAGGACTTCAAGATTATTGAAGGCAGTTGCATGTGATCAAGAAATGTTAGAATGATGGAGATGTCAGTAAAACTAGAAAAATGTAGCAATACCATGCACGCTAATAGCAGCTGAGGACTTGATTGTTGGCTGTATTCTGAGCCTTTATGTTATATGCGGGGACACAATATGACTTCTCTACTGGTAAGATTTTCTTTCTCACTGACAGTGAAAGAGCTAAAGTGGAGCTGCTATGGAAGTATGGTAGCCACAGTTGGTAGTGCCAAGGTTTTCATATCAAATTCTATTGTTAAGGAACAACACAGGATAAGATCATTTCTAATCCTGTTGAACAATGAAGTCGATGTCACATTACAAGTATAACTGAAAGTAGAAGAGCCAGAGAACCTCACCAGCAAGGATAGACAGCAGTAGCATGGAATCAGTGTGGGGATACAATTGAAGAAAATCCTGGAATAATCCAAGAAAATACATGTGAACTTGTACAACAGTTTCTATCTTACCACATGGTCTCAGTGAAAAGCACTAGATAATTAAATTTGAAGGATGCTTTGTGAACATATGAGGTTCGTGAGGACATATTGTCATGACCAGCAAACTCTACAGATTGACTACATGAAACCATTTGAAGAGGTAGTGAATCATCTGCCTCCTTTCTCAACACACTACACAACAGCAGAGTTAATGTTTCAAACGAGGGGAAAGAATGAATGGATGGACCAGATCCCACAGGTTGCCAATGACAGAGATTAGTGGGAGAAAAGTTTCAGAAAGCTTTGATCAATTTGAGACAAAGCAATCAGAAGAAATCACAAGTGTGACAAGAAAGTGGTAAAAATAGTAAGGTATCTAGTGGTGAAGAAAATATTATTAAGAAGCCATCCACCTTTTGAACAAAAGTAACAAAGTGTGGCAGCCACTGTATATGGGAAATTTTTTTCATTCTAAGAATTTCAAATTCTGGTGCATATTTATTAGGGAACTTGAGTCATCATTGAAAGAGTTATGGAAATGTTATGTAGAGGAATTAGTGTGCATCATTGTAGGAACACAGGATTAATTGGAATGGTTGTGCAATGCATAAAACAGGATTTTTTTTATTTGAAAACATGACATTTTTAATTTAGGCTTAATATATATATTTGGTTTTGTGACTATATGACATCGGTTTATGTATTGTTGTCTGTAGCAGGTAAGTATTACCTATGAAATATGCAGAAGCTCATGAATGATCCTGAATTATGTTTAGTCATGTCCTTAGAATACACACAGTCATTTTTCATAGTAATAAGGTCTGTTTAAATATGATGCATATTATTACAACATGGTATAAGACAAATTTCTCTGTCTATGTAGAGTGAACGATTCTGAGCTGGCAGTCTTCAGATCACTATTTGGTACATCTACATCTAGATGATTACTCTGCAATTCATGATTAATTGCCTGGCAGAGTGTTCATCAAACCACCTTCAAGGTGTTTCTTTAATGTTTCACTATCAAACAGCAGTCAGGAAAAATTAACATTTAAGTCCTTCCATACAAGCTCTGTTTTCCGTTATTTTACTGTGATGATTATTTCTTCTTATATAGGAGGGTGTCAACAAAATATTTGCACACACTGAGGAGAAAGTTAGTGATTGGAATTCCATGAGAAGCTCACACTGTGACAAAAAATGCCTTCATTTTAATGACTGCCTCTCTAACTCATGTATATCGCATGGCACTCTATCCCCTATTTCATGATAATCCAATATGAGTTCACCTTTTTTGAACTTTTTCGATGTCCTCCATGAGTTGTATCTGCTGCAGAACCCTCACTGCACACCAATACTCAAGATGTGATTGGAAGTGTGTAGTGTAAGTAGTCTCTGTAGTCAATCTGTTGCATATTTTAAGTGTTCTGTCAATAAATCACAGTCTTTGGTTTGCTTTCACCACAACATTACCTATGTGATCATTCCAATTTAAACTATATGTAGTTGTAATCACTAAGTACTTAGTTGAATTGATAAACTTTAGATTAGTGTGATTTATCCTGTAAACAAAATTTAGCAGAATCCGTATAGTATTCATATGGATGACTTCATACTTTTCACTGTTTAGAGTCAGTTGGCACTCTTTGCACCACACAGATATCATGCTGAAACCATTTCACATTTTGTTTTGATCATCTTATAACTTCACAAGGCATTAAATGGCAGTGTAATCTGCAAACAATCTAAGAGAGCATTTCAGATCGTCTCCTAAATTGTCTACGGAGATCAAAAATAGAAAAGGGCATTCAACACTTTCTTGGGGAGTGCCACATATTGATTCTATTGTACTTGATGACTTTCCATTGATTACAGTCAACTATGACCTTTCTGACAGGAAATCATGAATTCATTCACACAACTAGACAATTTACCACAGCAAGCAATTTGATTAGGACTCACTTGTGAGAAATGATATCAAAATCCTTATGGAAATATAAAAATATAAACCAGATTAATGAATGTAACAAGTGGCTCTAATGTGATGTATATTTCAATGATGATAGTCGTTAGTTTAGAAGTTGGTGTAGCTTGTGATTAAACTGCACCAACATTGGTGCAGGTAGGATATGTCACAGAACTTGGTGGGATGTCTTCTACACTCTTAAGTTTCATCCTTCTTCAGAGATGCATGCTTGATTTCTGAATACTGACCTTGGATGTTTAGCATAATATATTTTTCATTGTCTAAGATTAAGCTACTTGCTCCACATATCAGCTCATTGAAATGAATTCATGAAGATGTGAGGTGGTATTGTTCAATTACTGTAGTTGTCATGATTTATGGAATTTTTATGAGAGGCATTTACATAAATATGTGGAACAATAAGCATCAAGAGAAAATGTTGTTGATTTTTTGACAGTAAAGTGGGCATAGAAAATGAACATACGTGAGTACAGTGTTTTGAAGAAGGGAACACATTCAGTGCACACAAACTGTATCAAATGACAGATGATCACTCATGAATGGGGTATGACAATTGGCCCATAAAGACTGTATCATTGTCACTGAAGCAAAGCTAATGCGTATAAGGATGCTGTTTTATTTGGATTTGTGAAATGTACCACTGACAGTCTGTGATTGTGCTGTATTGGCATTAACCAGTTTGCCAGTGAAATTGGGGTTTCTAATGACAGTCTAAGGAATATTTACTGTTGCATCAAAATTAACGTTCTAATTAAACTTCTCCCAAATCCAACGAATTCAGCGTACCTGATAATTTAAAATTTTTGGTCAATATGGTGCTGGGTGAAATTTCCTCATGCAAAGATGTCTCAGTTACTATAAAATGTGATAGTGATGTGTGTAAAGTTTGTTTAAAAATGCTTATGCGAGGTACCCTGTGTATCGAGTGGACGTCATGGTACCACGATAAGTGTGTAGAAGTGAATCTGAAGTATATAAAAGTTGATCAATTCTGGATATGCCATCAGTGCTTTATGAGTGCTTGAGAAACAAAATAATTAACACACTAAAATCAAAAGAAACAATAATAATGGTTCTTACATACAATTTAGTGACTACAACTATGTAATACCATGAACTCCAGAATAAATATCAAGAACTGGTAATAAAATACTAAGGATTGGAGTAAAATCATCACATAGCACAAGATGTTGCAGCGAACGATCTTTCTATGCAGAAAACATGGCATGTGCTGGCTAAAGCATGTAAACAAACAGTAAGTGCAGCTCTGGTGATACTGCTATCAAATAAATACTTGATTCTACATGAAGACTGTAATAAAACAGCAAACACAGTCAAACCAGAATCAGTGACAAAATGTCCAATAAAGTGTACAGTCAAGAAAAGGAAATATGAAAACACCATAACAGCTCCATAACAACAAAGTCAGTCACAGCCACAGTATGAGCATAGCCACCATCATCACTTGAACAAGAAGAGGCAGTGCCAGAATGATCTTCGGCAAAAACAGCAAGAAAATGTGACGGTCCAACAGAAGAAACAGTGGTCAGTGCATCTATCAGTAGGATAACTGTAACACCTCTTCACCATAAGTATGTTTAGACCAAGGCAAGAGAAATGTAAAGTTTTCAAGGTAAGCAGTGCTCAGTGCTTCTCAGTCTTCCACCAAAATATGCAATGCATAAGAAACAAACTGCTACAATTAGAAGTGTCTATCGACAGGTCACTTGTTTGCATAACAGAACATTGGTGTAACAGTTCAGAATTAACAAATGTAGCAGTAAATTCGTAAAGTCAAGCCTGTAATTACAGTAGAAGCACTGTGAAATGTGGTGGATCATGCATATATGTGAAGGAGGGGATTATATATAAAATAAGAAATTATGTTTTGGCATTAAGTGAGGAGAAACATATAGAAATATCAGATTTTGAGATAAAAAATCTAGATGTATTCCAAAGACTAATTGTACTATGCATTTAATGTGTTCCCAGTGGTGACATGGACACATTTACTACAAAGTTAACTGAAGCATTAGATATGGTCTCTAGCCCCAAAAGCAAAATCATCATTTGTGGAGATCTAAACATTCACATGATAGACCCACATAAGTCATGCCACAGTTTTCTGAACATTATGTACACCTATAGTATATTACCATTAAGTAACACTGCCGCTAGGATAACCATACATTCAGCATCAAGTACTGACCATATGCTAACAGACATACAGAAAGATAGGTGTGACATTGTCATAGATGACCTAGGTATCTCAGACCATTCAAGTCAGTTATTAAAATTAGCCATAGATTTAAATAATAACACTAAAATACACAAGTACAGTGCGGTTTTCTCTGAGACAAAAAGATCTCTTTTTGCCTCACTAATTAACAGTGAAACATGGGAGGAAGTGTACAGAGAAACTACTATAAATGGGAAGTTTTCAAAGTTTATGTCAATTTTAAATTCAGATTTGAAGAAATGTTTCCTAAAGTTCTAAGAATCACTTAATCATGCAACAGTAACAACTGGGTAACCGATGGGATAAGGAAATCTTCTGAAACCCTTAAGCACCTTAGCTCAATGAAAAACTACCTTAAAGATTCAGCATTTCATAACTATTATTATACATAGAGAAAGATCTATAGAGAAGTATTTTTAGCAGCTAAAATGTGACAAAATGTCAAATTTATAGAAAAAGCTAATAATAAAATCAAAGTAGCATGGGAAATCACCAAACAGGAAACTAATAGGAAAAATTAAAGCCAATAAACATGTAGTTTCAACGCAATGGTACCAAAATAAATGACCCCAAAAAACTAACAAACTTTTCCAATCAGTATTTCAGCAGCATAGTAACCAGACTACAACAGAAGTTCAACAAAGCAAAGCATTTACAAACTTTGAGCAAAATACCACACACAATGATGCAATGATCAACCACAGCAGAAGAAGTACACAATGTTGTGAGTAACCTAAAATGTAAATATTCAACAGGCATAGATGAAGTACCTGCATGCTTACTGAAGGACTGCATAGACAACGTTAAAGACCCTTTAGTGCACACCATCAATTAATTCCTCTCCACAGGTTGCTTCCCAGACATACTAAAGCATGCAAACATCCTACCTATACATAAGAAAGGTGACCCAGAAATCATAGAAAATAAAAACAAGTCTCGTTAGTCTCATCTTTTTCAAAACTTATAGAGACCATAATGGAAAACAGGCTCATGGGGTACTTAACAAAGTTCAATCTTCTGAGTAAAGAGCAATTTGGTTTCTGGGCTGACAAAAGCACAAATTCAACTGTTGCTCATTTCTAAAACGTTATCCTTGAAGCACTAGACAAAGGAGACCACATAACAAGGATCTTCCTCAATTTGACCAAAGCTTTTGACAGAGTAGACCACACAATTTTGCTGAATGAGCTAAATGCACTAGGACTACAAGGAGGTACAAACATGTGGTCTCATTCATACCTGCAAACATTCAACAGGTGGGGGTCACTGAGACTAACTCCAATCATACCTTTTCATACCTTTCAGACCCAGAATACATCATTGTATGAGTCCCCCAAGGAAGTGGCCTGGGAATCCTCTTTTTACTATACATCAACGATTTTCCACAAAGTGTCAAACATGGTGAATCAGTACTGTTAGCTGACGACAGTAACATCTTAATCAAAGCTGAGTTGCCAAGTGTATTCAATGGAAAAGCTGAGGAAACCTTAAGCATGTATGCCAGTGGATGGAGGCTAACAAATTCACCCTAAATGTGAAAAAAAGCCAACAGTATTAGTTTCCACTTAAACAAAAAAACAAACAGTACCAAGCTAAAAGTTAATGACGAGCACATGGAACAAGTACCAACAACTAAATTTTTAGACATGCATGTCAACTCTCATCTAAATTGGACCGAGCACAGTGCGGCACTGTCTGCCCTCGGTAGCTGAGTGGTCATCATTACAGAATGTCAATCCTAAGGGCACGGGTTTGATTCCCGGTTGGGTCAGAGATTTTCTCCACTCAGGGACTGGTTGCTGTGTTGCCCCAATCATCATCATTTCATCCCCGTCGATGCACAGGTTGCTGAAATGGTGTCAAATTGAAAGACTTGCGCCCAGCAAACAGTCTACCCAATGGGAGGCCCTAGTCACATGACTGCGGTACTTGGAAAATGAATAGCTTCAGCATGCTATGCACTTAGGATAATAAATTCAGTGTGTAGTAACTTGAGTACTAGAACTGCATTTTTGCATATGTCCACTCTATAATTAGTTATGACATATCCTTCTGGGAAGCAACAGAGCAGAACAGACTAATAATATTTAAGTTGCAAGAAAGGGCTGTACAAATCAGCAATAGATCCCATTGCATGGACTTATTCAGATCTTTGGGTATATTGACAGTTCTGTGTTAATATAATTTTGCAGACAGTGATAGACATAAAAAAGGCATTGTCTAGTTCCTAATAAACTGTCCCATACATGCACATGAAACCACACACAGGCAACACTTACACCTCTATAGGTAAAACAAATAAAAAACTCAAAATAGCATGTTACACAATGGAATGAAATTGTACAAAAATCTTCCAAGAGAAATCAAAGACATAAGGGAAATAGATAACTTCAGGAAATTGCTAAAAAAGTATCTCTTGGAAAAGTGTTTTTATACTGTCAAGGATTACTTGGAATGATGTAAATATACAGCTATATGTAAAAATTATCAACTGTGTTATTAAGTGATTTAAAAATTTATCTTTATGTTACAATATTCACGAATTCCAATTGTGATAACTATAAATTTGTTTACCTATTGCACATACTCATTTCACAAGATCCATACAGTCCTGATTGTCTATGGATGGACAAATAAATAAATAAAAAGAAATTACTCTGCACAAATTATTGTTGATAAACAAATATATTTCCTTAAAGTTATTCATATCAATAAAGTTTTGCTCTTTTATGTTCAACAACATTGTGTATTCACATGCCATCAGTGCTGACATGGCATGATGGGGATCAGATCACCATCATTCTACCATCCCTTGGATCAATCGTATTTCCTGTTCGTCCCAGATCCTGGATGAAATCTAATGTTCTGTAACTTCAATCGGTTTAATGGGATGTTTGCAGAATAGCATACAATTTAATCCTAGCAGTCATTAATAAATAATTTAGCAGAAATATTAATACCTTAACTGTCCATCCATGGGCAATGTTGAATGGTGCACTTAGCTCTCTCCGGACAATTTTACAGGGCCCGTTATTATGGTGTCAGATCTGTGTTCTGCTCTGTCTGCACATCACGAATCATGATCTTTCCATTCCATTACTTTTCTGTTGCTCTGGAACAAATAGACTGCTATTTTCCTGTCAAATATTTTTCTTTTACTATGAAACATCATAAGCTGCTATTTCCACAAAAAATCTTTTTTTCCCTCTGAGACATTTGAGTTCACTGTTTTCCTGTCTATAATATTGGGAGTCACGTTTTTAATGTTCTCTACTCTTATACATATACTTTCCAGTGGAAGCAATTTTGTATTCATATTCCTGAGCTTAGCATTGAACCTTCCTTTGAGAAATGCACTACACAGAAAACTTATCAGTAAATTTACTCAGTTTTTATAATACTAAATGGAATATTTACATTTTCCTGATTATTTATGTTAAAGGTCAATTTAAAATCATCTCAGAAATAAGATTTGGTCTTCTTGTTATATTCATATAATTCTATCCTTACAACTATTCTAATTATTGAAATAAAGACCCACTATTTTGCATAAATAAACAGGAAAATACACTTGTGGTTAGAGGGTTAATATTCTGCTCTCCTAAGTGGAGGACAGTATGGTACAACTTTTTATATTTTGTTAATTATGCTCATACTGTGTTCCAGAGATAGTAGTTCATATTCCTTCCTACACACATACAAATTGCTTATAATTCTGAGACCTGTTCCCATACTTTTCTGCCATGGTTCTGGGGATAAAAGTATTTGCTCTTGATTGTTAATCATGTTGTGGGGCAGACAAAAAATTAAATTGTTTATTGTAATATTATCTGGAAGGAGTTGTAATCATGTTAAACTGTATAGATTTTGGATGATACTAACAGTTATTAACAGTAGCACTAGGCAAGACAATAGGATTATTTCATTTCCTCAGAAATAAAACTGAAGATAAGATCTTTGTCTTGATGACTTTACCTTAATCGTCACATATGTTCCTAGATATATACAGTTTGTGGATTGGAGGGATCAGTGGACAGTGGGTCAACAACAAGAACTTGAATTTTGGATCAAGCCCTGTTTGGCAAAATTTTCTTTGAATACAAAAAAATGTTTGCTGGCCATTAGCCAATGATAATGCTAGGTCTTGGACAAGGCTCCTCTAGTTTTCTTTCTTTTCTTTGGTACTCTGGCCTCCTTTGCCATGCATTCAGCAGCTTTTTAACCTTCACTGACACATTGTATGTCCACCAGTAGAAGCCCATTTTTATAGTGTCTCCAGATGATTAGTTTGTTTATGGTTTTGAATCCATCGTTAAAGTATATTATGACATAAATTACACCAATCTGAAAGGCTGATATGCCAACAAATGCCGTTTTTGGCAAGTGGTTCCAAATGCAACTTCTAAGAGCTTTTTTGGATTCTGCCTTTTGCCACATAAACATTTTTGCAGGAATCTAGAATTTGAAAGACCTTCATATTTTGGCACTACCACAACAGTTTCTGGCATTTATTTTGCATGTGTATGTTTTTGTCCTTTCGCTTCACATCTATTGTACTGTCACAATTAAGTATTAATTGTAACCTCATTTCACTGCAACATAACAACTCCTACAGTTTTATATGATTTCCAACAATCCACTTGTGCTGTTTACAATAAAATTTATGACTGGAATTTGATATTTTGTCATGCTAAATCATTGAAATACACCTAAACTAATCACAACAACAGGTTTATAACATAACTGCATGCAAAAAGCACAAGTAAACTAAAGTAAACTAACTGTATTGATAGAATGGTCAATTGCAGTTAATCCCCGCTGAAAGTAGAACGCTGGCACTGTTTTTCATCTCAGAGTAGCACTTGCAAACCTCTGTCCTCAACTATTTGTTAGATATGTTCCAGTCTCTGCCTCCCTCTACAGTTTTCACCCTCTACAGCTCCCTCTAGCACCAAGACGTTATTCCCTGATATATTAACATATTTCCTATCATCCTGTCCCTTCTTGTTCCGAATGAGTCTTTCCTACATATCTTCTTCTTCACTAATTCTGCAGACCGAGTGAGGTGGCGCAGTGGTTAGACACTGGACTCGCATTCGGGAGGACGCCGGTTCAATCCTGTGTCTGGCCATCTTGATTTAGGTTTTCCGTGATTTCCCTAAATCGCTCCAGGCAAATGCTGGGATGGTTCCTTTCAAAGGGCAAGGCTGACTTCATTCCCCATCTTTCCCTAATCCGATGAGACCGATGACCTCGCTGTCTGGTCTCCTTCCCCAAAACAACCAAACTAATTCTGCAGAGACCCTCATCATTCCTTTCCTTATCAATCCACCTAATTGCCATTATTCATCTCTAGCTCTAAATGACAAATGCTTCAGTTCTCTTCTGTACTGGTTTTTCCATAGTCCATGTTTCACTACCATAAAATTCTGTGCTGCAAACATACATTCTGAGATAGTTCCTCCTCAAATTAAGGTCTGTGTTTGACATTAGCCGACTTCTTGTGGCCTCCTAGGCACTTAAAAAGCACTAACCGCATCTGCTTTAAAAAGGCATTTAAACACCAAAGTGATGAGATTGCATATTGTACATAAAGTGCATATTTAGATAATCGGGAAGAATCAAAGAATTTTATTAAATGAAACAGAAAATTTACATTTTTTGACCCCTCATGATGTCCAGGCCCTTTAAACTATTAACAAAAATTGTACTTATATTTTGACAACTGCTATCCTTTCCATGTCAAATGTTTCCTCTCATACAGTGTAGGCAAGGCAAACACATTTATTCAGATACAGGCTCTTTACAGGGATACATTACCTTTCTCACTTCTGCCTTCACTGGACATAATTACAGTACCACCTCAGATCAAAAGCTGATTTCCTCAGCCATCACCTCCAGTACTGATACCACTGATCCCTCAAAAAGAATCTTAAGAATACACTTGTTGTCACTCTGTATTATCCTAGCTTTGAAACTGTTTATCAGATACTTAAACAAGCCTATGACTCCCTAAAATCATACCATGAAATGTGGTCCATTCTACCCAACATTTTGTCCATGACACGTAGAAGAAGCTTGTCATGTCCTTGTCAATAATCGCAACATCCTTCTCAGACCTCATGCTCCTTCCACACTTACTTTATTCATCTATGGTTCCTAACCCTGTGACCGTCTCCACTGTAAGGCTTAACGAATGCACCCTCCTACCATCACCTATACCAACTCTGTATCTGGCAAAACATATTCTATCAAAGGGAGAACCATTTGTGAAATGACACATCTCCTGTACCATGTGTTACATAAACACTCATCAGATTTTTTACATTGGTGTGACTACCACCAAGTCTTCAGTTCGGATGAATTTTCATAGGCACAGTGTGTATGCTGGAAACACACAAAATCCATTTGCAGAACTTGCTATGCAGCATGACAGTCTTAACCTCAGTGCCTGTTTCATCACACATCCCATCTTGATTCTTACCACAGACATATGTTTCTCTGAGCTCCATAGGTGGGAACTGGCATTACAAGTCCTTGCTTCTTCATTTTTGTTAATTTCTTTGGTGTCAGTATTCATTTCTTCACTTCCTTTTTGTTTTGTGTACCTTTGTTTTCTGTACCATCTATTCCCCCTCCAAGCTTTCCAATATGCCCTCTTCCCACCCACCTTCCTCCACCCCTCTTGCCACAATCACTGCCACATACTTACCTTTCTAAACTTATTAGCTTGTGCACGATATTGTGTCAGTAATACTTGTATTATATATTGCCATAGCTTCCACCTTTAAGCTCTCAGATTTTCAGATCTCTTGCAATGCAGTCCTCAACAATCCATCTTTCCTACTTATCCTATCCAGTAAGTCTCCCTTGACTGGGGGCTCCTCTTCCCAACTCTCCCCATTTCCTAATTGTGACCAGTCCTTTCCATTCACACATCTTCCTTCCCGTTCAACCCTTCTGCAACCAGAAGGAGCAACTGCCTCTGAAAACCTGCAGATTTCTGTACATATATATGTGTGGTCCCTTGTCACAGCTTGGTGAGTAGAATTTTTAACTATCGAATTACACTACATTTTCAAGAATTAATTATATTCATTGACATTTTAAGTGATTTTCACCTGGAGTTCAGCCACTGTTTTACCCTGTGCATTACATAACCTCATAAAGATGCAGATGAAATGCATAGTCAAAATTATCAACATCATAAATAGTAAAAATAATTAAATCTGGTCCTTCTGAAATGTATAAACTAATTTTTAATGCAGATGTATTTTCCGTTTACATGTGTTCCTGAATATACTTCTGATCATATCCAATTGGTCACTTATAAATTCACACCATTTTTTTTATGTAGAATACACCCTTCTATACCTAAGAAAAATTTTTTTTTTTTTTCTTTTTACCTGACTGCAGTTCTTCACATCCATCACATTGTAGCTCAGCAACTCTTATAATCTTCAAATTATTCATTGCTATATCTGTTTTAAGTTATTTTAGTTTTGGTCATAGCAGTGTTTGACACTCCAGGAAAGTACCAATTGTTGTTCCGATATTACGCCTCCTCCTTTCAAATTGTCACCCCACCCTCCCACCTACCCTCAACCCACCCACCCACACACACACACACACACACACACACACACACACACACACACACACACACACACACACCTAGTTCCAAGCAGGAGAGTACTCTACATTGGGACATCGATTTAACATAAGAGGAACTCATATTTAGCATATAAAATGGAGGGAAATGCAGGGAAAACAAATTGCAGAGGTATTCTGTTGTCTACCACAGTTCTCAAGGCCATCCTTAACATGTCATTCATTTTAGGCCAGACACTGATTAGCCTGTTGGTCCATTGGAGGTATTCCCTCCTACCATCCATTTCTGGGAGGCATTTCCCAATGTGCCACCTGGAGATGTTCCATCTACGGGTTTCAGGTTCTGCAAAGCAAAAAAAGTATCTTACTTGCCACCTCGCAAAATCAAACTTATGTAACTAATGTTTTGTTTGTTTGTGGGTACTTGTCTTTTGTTCTGGTATACATTGAAATGCCTGAACAATAGTAGAGCAACCAAAGCAAAACAATGCATCAAATTTAAAAGGGAAGTACCATGCAGTAATTTATTTCTACATTTCAAGGAGAATGATACAGGAACAGTCCATCCTGAGCCAGTGGAAGTGTACAGTAAATGCATAAAACAGAGTGATTGGTCATTCAGTGTGCAGGAAACCAATGTACACTGATCAATATTTAAACATTGATAATTTTCACTCTTGTACACTAGAAAATGGTCCTGAAAACGTTAATACACACAGCAAAATTTATTACTGATGACAACCACTTACAGTCTGAATTGCAGCACTTGAGGCTAATGTTCAGAGAGGATGATTATAGCAAGAGAGACAGTGCTCCACCAAAGATGCATGTCTTGTGAATTGGCAGAAGAAGCCAAGCCAACAGCTTTCCTGACATACTGTGGGCTAACGAGCAGCAAGTTAGGATGTGTACTGCAGAGACATGGATTGAGACCAGTGCTTTGTCCCATCCCAAAAATATGACATATGCTGTGCCTTGTTAAACAGAACATAGCTCTTCATGTGTCAGGTATGCATGGTGTCCCTTGTGAGTGCAGTAGGATTTATGTAGGTCAATCAATTTTCACAGTTGTAGGGTGTTGTACGGAGCACAAGAGACATATTAAATGGAGGGAGCTGGAGAAGTCAGCCATATCTGAGCACTGCCTGGAAAACAGACACAAAATACGGTTTGAGAACAAAAAAGTTTTCGCTCATGTGTCAACATACTTGTATTCCATTACAAAAGAGGTGACTGAGATAAGACTGAACAACAACAATTTCAACAGAGACCAAGGGCACACTGACTAGGGCATGGGGACAGGCATTGATGTCAGAAGGAAGTTACAGTCAATGACTAACACTTATATTGACGTTGGGAACAGCAGTTTCAAACGTGGCACTGGCCCCTCGTGCCACCTTACATCACTCAGTCCCATGTCTGGCTGGAGCTGCTATGAGCTACCCAACTCTCCTTCAATGTGTGTATCGTTTTTGTACTCTCTGATAAGTGCCAGTGACTGTAATTATGGTTATATAAGTGGAAAAATGTGCCATGCCCAGCTGTCAGTAGTTTTACTCCTGGCAATGATGACAGTGATAATCATTGAATACTTGCGATTTTTTTTTATTTATTTATTTTTTAATTGACTCAGCTTTAAGACCGAGAATATTTTATTCATAGATTTGTTTAACATATTTTTCTTCAAGCAACAAGATACAAACTCTAGCTGTCACAATGTCCTCAAGGGAAAGTCTGTCTGTACTAAAGCACAAATGACACGTTTGCATAGCGTCATGTTGTGAAGTGGCTCTGAGCCTGACTGGGCTAAGCAGCTGTCATCAGCCATCATATACTATGATGGCAGAGTGCGTCCGTGATACCAAGCCACTGGAGGTGTGACAAAGCTGGCATACATCACTGGGTCTACCAGATCCTGTATGGCCGCAATCAGCATTCAACAAAAAGTTGCAATTCCATGCCACCTATGGTATGCTGTAGAGTGGTATTGATACTTGATACCAAAAATGCTACAACAGAACCAAGGCTGTCTTCAGACAATCTGACCCTCAACACACAGAGCTCATAGTTGACAATATGTCTCCTGGAAGCACACAGTTCACAATGATCTCATTTAATGTCAGTTATGACAAGAAGTCCAAATTTTACAGCAGTGGTTCAGATTAGTAGCCTTAGGTAACTCTCCATTAAATGTCATAGTGCTTCACTTTACACACTGGAGTGTAAGTTGGTACTACCTCCCCTACCTGTTCCTCAGTTGTAAACATCAGCATGCTGCCACCCTGAAAAGGTTTTCAGTTTCCTGTCCTAACTAATAGTATATTTATGATTGTATTTATTATGGTATTGATATTTTTTGGTGGGAACATTAGTGTTGTTGTCTAGTATGATTGTGTTTTTATGTTCCATGCTCCTACCTCCTCCCTACCCTTTTCCCACACTTGCTATCGTTATTCAAGGAGATGACGGCAGAAGGGATGGACGGGCAAGCACGGCCAAAAAACGTGTGGCAGAATAGAATAGAAGAAACATCTCCTTAGGCGAGAGAGGATGGAACCGTGTCTACAGACAGAGAGATGGAAATCCTTTGTGTCCTCTACGTGGTGAATATATCTGGACTGCATTAAGAAAGTAAATGAAATATAATTAAATGGACACCCTAGCTGCAAACAGGCATTGATGTACTTCATTAGGGAGATGTTGAAAATCTGTGCCCCGACCGGGACTCAAACCCGGGATCTCCTGCTTACATGGCAGACGCTCTATCCGTCTGAGCCACTGAGGGCACAGAGGATAGTGCGACTGCAGGGACTTATCCCTTGCATGCTCCCTGTAAGACCCACATTCCCAACATGTCCACACCATTACATTCGAGTGTGCCTAAGAGACGTACATGAAGTACATCAACGCCTGTTTGCAGCTAGGGTGTCCACTTAATTATCATTTCATTTCTAGCAAAGCTGCATGGTCATCTATGGTATGCGTTCTTTCGGGAACAGATACTATCGTCATGTATAATTAAGAAAGTGTTTGAATGATAGCCTTCTGTTATTGTTATGATGATGTGCTGTTTTATGCATCATATGTCAGTGATATTGATGTATCAAGGGATGTCTTGGATGAGTTTGTATGCTGAGTTTATTCTTAGGTTTTTATGTGTAGGAATGTCAAGTAAATTATTCATTATTTCTTTATGAATAAATAACTGTTGTTATGATAAGGATCATGTGCAGTAATCTCTCATTTTCAATGATTGTTCAGCGAGCCATTTTTGTGTTGCAGATGTATTGTGAAGTAAATCTAAATTTGATGTTCACAGTAAACTTTTATTTTGGTGGATTACTGGTACAGTGATATGTGTGGCAAATTGGTGAGTTGGTGCTTGCACTTTCAATCTGTTATGATGTGTCAGTACACCCTGGGTTTCTAATTCACCAGTGTATCTTACAGTGATTTGTTCTATTACTTCCCATGTTTGTCATAGTTCCATTTTCTTTCTGTGATTAACAGTTTTTTGGAATTTGAAACAATAATTAGCACTTCAGTCTATCTTTCACATTTGCAAATGTGGAATAAACTCATTTTCTGGTTAGACGTATCTACTGTTAATGTCTTAGCTATCAGGTAATATCAATAGTTTTGTAGGTTGCAGTGTCACGTATCTTCCATTAAAGTTTCCTCATGACTGTCCACCTGTGTGTATTTCTTAGGTAGGACGATTTTTGTTTGCAAGTAAAGAAATGAGTTCAGATATCAACTCTGTGTACAGATGAGGTTGTTGAGTGTGCTATATCGTATAACTACATATACCTGCACTACAGACATGATCAGTGGCTTGCTGTATCATTGGTCCGTTTCCATATGTTCTGGATGTGGCGGCACTTGGACAAGTAAAATCAGGTCATGCAGGAAGAGCATTGAGCTTAAATGAGATACACAAGGATCTTTATACTAGTCGTCTCACGGTGTGCCGATCCGCCAGCTTTGCCTCCTGACAGGTGGGCAGCAGACTCCACCGCTGCATGCGGTTACCCACCATCAATCACCTTTATTGTCTCTTCATTAATTCGCTCCATGAAGTATTACCATCGTGTATGCTTTAGATGTGGTTCTTATGCCAGCTACAACGAATATTGTACTGACAGACCTCACCTTACATCGTGTAAAGGGCGTAGTCTTAATCTTTCTAAACGAATACTGGGACGGCAACAGTGCAAACAGCGGATGTAGTACTAAAATCAATGAAATATCCAATTAAATTAATGTGAACTCACCGTCGTGGTATGAACTAATGCTTGCTACAATGAATACTGAACTGAGAATATTGAATCTTGACTTGAATAAACTATGAAATAAGCACTTAAAACCATCCAACATTCCTTACACGAACAGTCAGCTAGCAAGTTCCACACACATTGGTGTGTAGAAGACTTCGCTAATAACGTAAAGGTGATAGGACCAAACAATAACACGATAACCGACATTGAGCGAACATTCCGGGATGGATATATGTGCTGAGTGGTACCAGAGCCACTTAGAAACCCTCAAAAAATAAATAAATAAATTAATTAAAAAAATGATAGCAACTACTATGTTACGCTGTGTGGTGCCCACCCGCTTTGGTTCTACAGGAACATGAAATTACAAAGCAGATGCGAGTATCGTGTCGATTTTCGCGTTAAAACTATACATGGTTTTTTAAAGTTGTGGTTATATGTGTAGTATCAAGGTACAGTACTGCTTTCTCTGATACATTAAGAAACAGCAGTCTTGCACTACCATCCACAAATACCGCACTGCATGTTGATTGTGGTAACATTAATCGCATGTTAACCACTCTGTGGGAAGTGCAGGATCGTGCCACCAGAAAACAGGACACCATATGGTGTAAGGTCGCACATGGTGTAAGGTCGTAATAAAGTCATTCATCTTACCGAATTTATAAAGTGATGACATGTCCACAGGGTTGTAGGTCATGGAGAATGATGCTCGATGGGGTATGATCGTGTACCACAGATGCCGTGCTATGTGAGGAATCACTCAAAATGCAATGATAGCTTGAACATTAGATTGAGGCTGTAAGAAATGCACAGAATTCTACGACTAATACTATGGCCTTCTAGCAGAGGAAGTGTTTTCTGCGACTTGGAATCATGTCTTTCCATTCAACCATACGCTTGTGTTGCAGATGTTTCACCAGTGATTACCACCCCAACTGGCGAATCATATCCATGGCACACTCGTCGCTATTTCAGAATGAACTCCCCTCTGCAAACTTTTTCGAGCCTATCTGCTAAGGATCTCATCAGTCTCTCTGCGCCTTGTAAATGTTCCTCAGTCTCTGACCCGCCCTCTCTGCAACATTGTCTATGTGAACCGAACAGTTTCATTTACACACTGACAAGAACTCAGGGTGCCCTAAATCTATCACTTTCTGCGTCCCGCAGAGGAACAAAGCGAGCTGAGTTAATGTGACTGGACCATGTTTTAACCACTCGATGGAAATGAAGGCATGTTATCAATCCGACAATCGTGTACGTGATGTAAGACCACCATTAAATGGTGCTGCCTCCCACAACATGAGGCAGCAGAAGAAGACAGTATGAGCAGTTACGATGGTGTTTCTTATTGTTGAATTTGGAAGACTTGGCATCGCACAGAAGCTGGTAAAAAAGGTGAGGACTTTGCTACTGCTCAGAGCATTGTGGACCACTTACAAAGTACAGGCACAGCCGTCGGAAAGAGATGACCTCTAAATTGTGCAAGAGCCCCATAACCAAAATTGCATCCACATTTAACAGGACGCTATATCACAGGACACCTACAAGGTGGGGGAGGTTCAAAAATGGCTCTGAGCACTATGGGACTCAACTTCTGAGGTCATCAGTACCCTAGAACTTAGAACTACTTAAACCTAACTAACCTAAGGACATCACACACACATCCATGCCCGAGGCAGGATTCGAACCTGCGACCGTAGCGGGTGGGAGAGGGTTCTGATCACCTCTACATAGTGTTCTGCTGATAGCCAGACCGTTTTCAAAGAGGTGGAGATCACAGCGACTGGAATAGCGTGCGCTTCTCACATGAGAACAGGGTAGCGATGACGAGAACTGGAAACACATCATGCAGCCAAGAGTATTGTCGATTTTGTAGAGGAACTCTTGTTATGATAGGATATTCGGCGCGACTTAAACCCCGTCAAGCACAGCCAGTATACAGTGCACTATCGACTGTCAATCAAGTTGGTGGAGGGATGGCATCATTTATCAGAAGAATTTCATACGGAGCATGCGTCACCACGAAATTCTGCCTTTGGTCATCACTTCTGAGCTTATAGGTAGTGACATAAACATTTTAACAACATGAAGGCATCGCTATCATGCACTGGAAATATACACATGTATAATGTTGTGTCACCGCCAGACACCACACTTGCTAGGTGGTAGCCTCTACATCGGCCGCGGTCCGTTAGTATACGTCGGACCCGCGTGTCGCCACTATCAATGATTGCAGACCGAGCGCCGCCACACGGCAGGTCTAGAGAGACTTTCTAGCACTCGCCCAGTTGTACAGCCAACTTTGGTAGCAATGGTTCACTGACTAAATACGCTCTCATTTGCCGAGACGATAGTTAGCATAGCCTTAAGCTACGTTATTTGCTATGACCTAGCAAGGCGCCCTTATCAGCTACTATTGATATTGTAAATCATGTACCGTCAAGACCGACGTTCGTCATTAATGGATTAAAGTTAAGTATTCCACCAGCTACGCCCGTTGTTTCTAAATTCTAATTTCCTTGTCCTGTTCCAGACCTCACGCCAGTCTGCGTGAGCTAAATCGCTTGACTTTCGGCCTCCTCTAGTAACATGGTGTTGGCTCTCCTGCCAACCACAACATATAACACCTACACTATGACTGGGACACCGAATGAAATTTGCACCATATTCAGATTCCAGTGCCGTAACTACTGTTCCGCAAAAATTATTTCTCAACCAGAGCATCATAACTCCTGTAAATAGCAGATCTGCCATTCAGATCAAAAGAATTCCATATTTAAGAAGTACTCCTCAAACAACATTCAGTTACATGGATAATGATCGATGTGTGTGTGTGTGTGTGTGTGTGTGTGTGTGTGTGTGTGTGTGAATATTGGAGCAAGAAGGTACCACCCCAAAGTACCGTTATCCAAGATGGCGGCAGTGACGTCAGCTAATGACGTCATCCAAGATGTCTGCGATGACTTAATTCAAGATGGCGGATTTTGGTGGGAACATAGGTCAATTGGGCTACCTCCACTAACCTAACCCTCCCTCCTTTCTCCTCCCCCAGAAAATTGCAGGAAGTTCAAATTCCATCATGATAATCCATCACACCATGGTTACCTCTACTAACTTAAGAAAATGGTGGGAAATAGGTCACTTGGACTATATCCACTAACCAAAGTCACCCAACCACCACATCCTCCTATGAACTGGTGGGAGGTTCGAATTTTGGCCAGAGATAGGTCAATTCGCGTATCTCTACAAACCAAAAAAAAAAGGGGCAACAGAGACTCCACTAACCTAAGTCGCCTCATCCTAAGATATTGTGGGAAAAGGACTCAACCGGTACTGGACATAAGTCTTTTTTATTTTGCATGCACCAGTCTTTATTTAAACAGTTCGATGCAGTACGCCAGTGTAGTCACCATGGGGTCCAGAGTCCATCTGACCTAATACACAGTACCACCACCAGAGGACACTGTCGTCCGTCCTGTGACGTATTCCAAGATGGCCACCATGACGTCAGCTGATGACACAGGTAGCGTTATCCAAGATGGCGGGAAACAGTTTGTTCATCGCCAAGCACGGGCCTAGTACACAGTAACACCACCACAGAGCACTGTTACCTATTCTATAACATAATCTCTAGGCGCTACAGTCTGGAGCCGCGCGACCCCTACGGTCGCAGGTTCGAATCCTGCCTCGGGCGTGGATGTGTGTGATGTCTTTAGGTTAGTTAGGTTTAAGTAGTTCTAAGTTCTAGGGGACTGATGACCTCAGAAGGTAAGTCCCATAGTGCTCAGAGCCATTTGAACCAATTTTTGTAACGTAATCCAAGATGGAGAGGGAAAGGGTGGGAAACAGTGTGGTCACCACAAGGTCTGGACCTAGTACACACTAATGCTTTATTTATTTTGGAACAGTCGCCATGGGGTCTGGTGTCCAACTGACCTAGTACACAGAACTGTGATCAGTGGGCTCTGTCGTCCATTACATGATGTAACCCAAGATAGCAGTCTGGGGTGGGAGAAAATGGCGGGAAAAGGACTCTGCCTGTGCTGGACATAAGTCTTTACTTTCCAGGCAGTGTCTCCACCATGAGATCTAGAGTCCAACTTACCTAGTACACAGTGTTGCCATAAGAGGGTGCTGTTGTCGCCCTGTGACATAATCAAAGATAGTGGTCTAGAGGAAGAAAATGGCGCGAAAATGACTCAGTCTGTGATGGGCTGCTGGAGAGAGTAAGGAAGGACTGTACTTCATTTATTTTGGAACAATTTACGTAGGGACTGATTTGAGATAGTATATTTATCACACTGATACAAAACACTCACCCTAATGTGCTTGGGCTCACACCACACAGCCCATAAACCTGTAAACTACTCCTTACTAACATTCTTCAGACACACGAACAACTCCTAAAAATGGTTCAAATGGTTCTAAGCACTGTGGGATGTAACATCGGAGGTCATCAGTCCCCTAGACATAGAACTATGTAAACCTAACTAACCTAAGGACATCACACACACATCCATGCCTGAGGCAGGATTCGAACCTGTGACCGTAGCAACAGTGCAGTTCTGGACGGAAGTGCCTAGAACTGCTCGGCCACAGTGGCCGGCAACAACTCCTAATTTAACGAAATTATTTGAGTGCAGACATGCGAACTCCTCCTAAATAATGCAGTACACTGATGTGCATACAGGTAATCAACTTGTAAACTGTCCGAATAATGCATAGCACAGCTTGCAGACTTGCTAGCAAAATAATGCAACAGTCATGCAATAAGCGTGCGCAAGCACCATCTGCCACCCCCGTCCAATAGACTGCACAGAAGGCTACCGGCAGCCCCCGTGAAATGACGCAGGCATCAGCTGTCAAACCACATACTGATGCCCTCAAGCATGAGGTGACAACATCCCTTTCGTACTTGATACTTGAGAAATTCCCCTAAAAAATATGTGATCATCTAGGCACTGCTGTTGATGTGGCCGGAAAGGCGTGAAGAACTATTTGCAGAGCGTGTCGACACCGGATGCAAGCCAGCACGAGCCATCACTCTCACGCTGCTGATGCCTGCAGCGAGCAGGTGAAAGTTGCTTCTAGTTTCGGGTAAACAGTTTGAGTTCTTCGAATATTATACCAATGTCACTGAACTCCAACACATGCCCATGCCGATTTCATATGTGAATCATTTCTGAGCAGCATGTCTTTCACCATTCCTGATGCGATACCTGGGGACACTGACGTCACCAATAGCACAGGGTGTATTGTTCCTAGTGGGACATGCGAGATGGGCCTAATCGTGCTTAACCTGTGAGACATGGCTAATCATGCTTAACCTTCCAGTGTGACTGACACAATGCCGCAAAGTGCACACATGTAGCTACAAATCATTGTAAGTGCATGTAATAATGTTCTCAATCTTATACTGATGTCACAAGGCTATCTAAAATAAGAAACGAGTTGAACAATCAGAAATTGTATAGTACCCCAGAAATACTTAACGTCTACAATCTTGAAGTCTCAGCTTGTCCGCATGGAACGTATTTTCCTAACAGAAACTGTTTGCGAAAATAGCACATAATAACATTGAATCCATTCTTCCCCACACTCCTAATGTGGCACCCCCTTCCATCACATGTTACCCTTCCTGCCCTAAACATATGCAAATGTTCTCACTGCTATGTAGAGACTCCTATATCCCAACACAAAGGAAGTCTTGTGAATGAATCGAGCATTATGCTTGGCTCTTATCGAACATACCCTCCAAATTATGATGCCACTGGTGTGGAAGCACCATACACCTTTTCTCTCTTTCTGCAGACGAGGCTTTCAGAGGCAAAATTCTATTTTACACAGACCGCCATGTTGCATTGACAATTAAACCCTACAGAGTGCCACTACATTTCGTCAAATACAGAAAGAATCTTACTCAATTACACTGCTCTCCCACTGAGGACAGGAGGTTGAACATTAGAGTGTGAAACAGATCACGAACCCAGTAATATATCACCGCCTACAGTCTTGATGTAGTAAACATGCAATTCATATCCTGCGGCATAGAAAATCACCCCTTTTACATCACTTGTACATATACTGTGAAGACAGACAGTGCCGTATATACCCCTCACAGCACTAGATATTTCCCGGCAAGGTCAGCGGTCATCCACGCCTGGCAGGTGACCAGAGCACCCTCAGCAGACCGAAGTAACTCTCAGAACGGTTCTACAAATTCGGTCTCGCTTCCCCTTGGCATAAATGGGTTACTGTTTCTGGCCCGGACCTGATTGATTTCTAGCTTTTATACATCCATCCCTGGACTCAGGGACTACAAGAACAGATGTACTTTCACATTGGTTTGCGTTAATATTATACCATTTTCGCGGTACTTCTCGGTATCAAGCATATGGCAGCAGCCTACTGATCTCTCGCACAACATAATTCCCAAGACATGGACTGGAAATTATTTCTCTTAAAACCTCGAACTTTAGCGAGGTGGAGCGTGCTCTAGACCACTGAGTAACTAGAAACTTATCCCATGTGTGAGGACCTTTACAAGGAAAACAATCGACAAAAGAAAAATAGAGGAAACTGATATTTCCACTTACTAATACCAATGTCAGTGATTTAACAGATTCCGAATCCCTATAATTTACAAAGTCAAATAACGTGTTTATCATGTCTAGAGAACCAGCAAATGTATCTTTCACCTACTGGATGCACACATCACAATCCATGTTCCCTCAGCTAAATAAAGGGGTAATAAAATGTGTAGAAGCAATGAACCGAACAATTTACATTGGTGGGAATAATAGCCCAGCACAAACACACGTCCATATTGAATCTTCTCAAATTTCCACGCGATCACGAAAGCTATCCAACACATACTAAGTATTAGTTCGCTATTCTGCCGCCTAGAGGACGACAAAGTTAAATGAGCTACATTCCTATGGTCCAACAGACCTCTCCATTGAGACAGAGCCTACTGTTAATGGGAAACGTGAATCAGGTCCACCACAAACCATGCATAGGCAAAATCATCCTAGAAAACCGGTCACATATATGTTTTATCATTGTACTTACAATTAAATGTTACGATTGCAGTCTCAATTGAGCAACATTCGACAATGAGTGAAGTATCGGAAATACACCCTGCTGATGGCTGTGTCTCTGGAAATAGAAATATCTGTACCATTTTTATGACTTGACATACTCCTCCCTCTGCTATCACAGTATTCCACAGTCATCACCTCTGCACATGTCGGAACACAAATACATGCTTTATACGCCTGATGCTCAAGGTGAACCTATCACTAATCCCCTACTACTACTACTAAGTATTATACTTGACTAATAAATGATTCCACATTATACACAATAATACTGAGAGAAAATCAGCGGTGGGTAAACATGTAAGTTTTTCTTGCGAGTGTTACCACTGTGCCTTAGAAAGAGAGGCGTAATCAGGCATATGTTAAAAAACCCAATCGCAACTGTCACAAGCAGTCTCGGTTCTACAGGTGCACACAAGTACCCACGTTAAAAGCTATACTGGCTTTATAAATCTAGGTATGGCATTACCTACAAATCACGTAGTTTTTCCAGACAAATACCCAGACAGTGATTGTAGGAGTGTATATTATCAGACCAGCAGTGAGGTTACACGTAACCCACTATGCAAACTCGTCATAAAATCGCTCAATTCTGAAAGTGTTTCAGCCAAGGAACGTGGTATGAAACCACTATCTGCAACTCCCTCGCGCCGTTAGATATTTCTCCTGTATGTGTAATGTATTCTGTCTCCTCAGAGGTTCTGCTCTATATCCCCTGAGTTATAGGCGATGACAGGTTTGAGAAGGACCACAAAACAGTTGTAGGTGGTGTGCTGATTGGGGTCGTAAGAAATGCACACTGGCTTTACAGGTCTCTAGTGTTACGCTGTATGCTAGAAATGATGTCTATGATTTGGAATCAAGTCTCTCCATTCAACTACACACATGCATTGGATCCTATGGAGAAGTCCTCTAATGATTACAGTCACTACTGAACCACATTTCTGGCACTCTCATATCTCAAACGAGACACCTTTCTCAAACCTGTCTGCTACAAAAAAATTCCAACATGGTTTCAGTCAGTCCCTATGCAACCTGCAACTGCCCCCAGTTCTGCAGCTTTGTGCATGTGCTCATTCCAATTTCAGTCAGAACTGAGCAGAATTCGGATAAAGCCATATCTAGCACCTTCTGTGACCTATGTAGAAACAGAATGGCCTGAGATAGTGCAACAGAACCGTGTTTTGACCATTCGGTGGAAAGGGTGCATTATGATGCATCTCCAATCTAGATACAGATACTACAATCCAAAGCACATCGGTGTCCATTCACATCCATCTCTCTAAATGCGATCATCGTTATTCTGCACCATCCAGCACAGAAAAAATACGAACTATAAAAGCTACACTAACTTCATCTGATATTGAACTATCCTAGAGCTATTGCTGGTGCCATGACGCATAGCTGTGATGTGGGTCCGGTACAGAGAGAGAGTCGTTGCGATGTTTCCCAGAATAGCATTCCTACCAGGACCACCCTGTCTGTTATTGAATTTACCTGTAAAACTGCTGCTGCTGCCTATGCGAGGCAATCCTATTAAATATACAGCTTTTCATCCATTGGAGAGAAGAGTTTAGGGTATCATCACCGTACTGTAAGTCACAAGAGACGCTCCCTGTGTCGTTGTTTGAAACATTGTTTTCTAACATGCTTTGAACACTTCCATATATTTTGTTTTTCTGCCACGACTTCGACGTTTGCGCCAGGTCCAAAACTGACATTAAGACGCTATTATCCAAGGCCTCTCACCAAAAGCTAGACATCACACAATGTAAATTACATTGTTATTGTGCCTACCATTACACACCCCAAACACTGGACGATTTTAAATAAAAGAGAGTTACAACATAAGCAAATTGTGGAGAGTTTTGCGGCATTGGGGATGGTTTCCAAACTACAGTCCGAAAGTGATTCACGAGCTCTACATTTAAACTCATCTCTCATAGTAATGGAATAGCTGATGACTCTACGTTCCATTTCGACTGATTCATCATACTACAGTCATGTATGCGATCATTGTTTCGGTGCTATCCACTCCAGGAGGTGATGTCCATCCACCAAAAGTCTATGTCCACCTCAAACCAGCGATGTCAGTCAGTCAATATGTGGTAACCAACAGCGTGCCAGTGGATGGTTGGGGTGGAAAAGACACCATCGGTGTACTCTAATAATAAGCAACACAGTTGATAGTGCGAACAATTTTAGCAAGTTTAGAGTAATTTCAACGCCTACCATTGATGCAACAGCATGTTTACCAATTTCAGCATCATAGCTAAACCACCTCTTCTCCACATCGCGAGTATCATTGCGAATGTGGATATATGACTGTGCAGCACGTCCATTCATTGTTAATTCTCTGACACATACACCATCAAAGTATATCAGACAGCACTCTACATATTTCTAACATCTAGAGCATAGTGCTTAATTTACGATCTATCTCTCTGCACATGAGAGTCACAGAGCATTCTCGCTGTCTTAGAGTAAAATTAGAGAGTGAAAGACACTCCTCGCACTTTCATTGACCAGACCGCCCTGCAGCACCGTTACCGATTTAATCTGCAACCAGCCAGAAGTAGGCCGCAACACTCCATGTCTCGTGAATGAATGGAGCTTGCCAAGTACTCACCCATCGAAGTGCACAAGATTCTCGAGATGCGCCCATGTCGAGGAGGTTAGCACTCCTTATCGATGTATAGTAGCAGATTTCAAAGTGGCGTGATATAATAGCAGACGGTTAAGAAGAACAAGAAATGGGTGATTTTTACGCACGATGGAGCTCCAGATGGATGGAGTTCGACGCATTTTTACGTAAATCAACCAAGCTATCAACTCTAAAGTATTGTTATAGAGTCTAGGATCAGTACCAGGGAGGTATTAGCAAGAGATAACATAAACATATGCACTCCTAAGACTACAACTCTCTGCACTGAAAACAAGCTATAATGTTAGATCGCGTACATTTCCGACGTGTCCGGTGTATGGAATGTGGCGCTGTTAATATTCCAAAGGAAGTAATATATTTCAAGCAGATGACATACATCCTTCTTCACCGTTTCCCTACGATAAACTATGAGGGTGAGTCAAATGGAAAATTTGAATTTGTAATAACAAATCGAAATTTCGTGCCGTTATCGTGTAACTTGGTAAGCGTGCTACAAACAGCGTGCAGAATGGCCTGTAGGTGGCAGCACAGTGCAGATCCACACATACCGTCGCAGTATCAATATAAAGATGGCCACCCCACTAGCGACTGGCACCAGGGAAGAACAGAGTTCTGCTATTCGGTTTTTGCATAGTGAAGGTGTGAAACCTATTGAAATTCGTCGACGAATGAAGGTTCAGTACGGAGATGCATGTTCGTCACAGCAGCAAGTCTACGAATGGAGTAGGAAGTTCGCAAATGATGTGACTTCAGTGGAATATACTCCTCATCCAGGTCAGGCACTACGAGTTGTGACTCAACAGAACATTGCAACAGTTGAAGCCATAATGAAGGAAAACCGCCGAGTGACACTGGTTAACATTGCAGCATGTTTACAGATTAGTCATGGATCAGCACACTACATTGTGCGTGATGTGCGCCAGTTTCACAAAGTGTCTACAAAATGGGTTCCATGGCAGCTGGCTCATGAAATTAGAGCACGACGTGTTGATGCTGTGAAGAACTTCTTCGGCACTTTGAACAAGAAGGTGATGGCTTTCTTACAAGAATCGTTACTGGGGATGAACCCTGGATTCACTTCCACAAACCGGAAACAACGGGAGCGAGCAAGTAATGGCACCATTACTCATCACCAAAACCAAAGAAGTTTCGAACAGAACCATCAGCAGGAAAGGGTATGCTGACTCTCTTTTGGGACGAAAAAGGCGTCATTTTGGAGCATTATACGCCTATAGGGATCACTGTCACCAGTGCATCATACACAGATCTCCTAAAAACACTTCAGTACACACCGGATTGCATTTTTAGTAGATCAAAAATGGCTCTGAGCACTATGGGACTCAACTGCTGTGGTCATCAGTCCCCTAGAACTTAGAACTAGTTAAACCTAACTAACCTAAGAACATCACACACATCCATGCCCGAGGCAGGATTCGAACCTGCGACTGTAGCAGTCGCACGGTTCCGGACTGTACGCATAGAACCGCAGGACCACCGCGGCCGGCCTTTAGTAGTTTATGTATGATATATGTGAGTAATACGTATGAAAATACACATTGGAACCTTATTCTACGTAACAGATAGACTGATTATTTAATTTCTGAAAAGTTTGGTTATGTGTTGTTTATAAATAGTAGAAGAGGAAGTGAGATTTCTGAATAATACTGTTTTATTCGTTGTATCAGATGGAATCTATACTCAAATTGATGTAAATTTTGTTTTAGTTTTCAAGCGTAAGTTATCAAATGTAGAATGTCGTAATCATGATTATTAAGCCTTCACACCTGTCATTGTTGTAAGACTAACGATATTGGAGTTCTATAATAGTTCATTTAGCAGTACAGACCCCTAAAACTTAAATGGGTCACTTAGCTAATCTGAATGTGTTACATTTTGTCTGTATCCCTACATTAGCAATCCCAAGCCAGAACTATGGTTGCAACATCATAAGTGGGGAAAAATGTTGAATCTTTCACTAAGACAGTCGCTGTCTGCTATGCTAAGAGCAATGTAGACCAGTGTTCTTGAAACTTATTTCCGTGTTTCGCAGAACTAGGAAAATTTCTTAGAGGACTGGCTAAGACGGAAACAAAAGCGAAAGCGAATGCAGGTAGCACTTTACTTACTACATCCAATGGTATAACTTTTTCATGGCGTATTTTTGATAATATCATTACTTTTCTCCTGGTTTCCTTCCATACATTTTAGTCTTCTTTCTCGACAGAAAATAACACTACTGTCGTGACTTTTGGTCGTACCAACTGCTAAAGAAAGATGTGAAATAAACGTCGTGCCGTGCCGTGATTGATCTGTGTGAAAGCTCTCATACTTTTTCACGTGCCACTAAAAAAATTTGGTCGTACAACTCCAGAATCGATGTACGTTGTATCAGCAAAAAAGAAAAACACAGTATTAGACAATATTGTTGGTGTGGTCCTAGTCACCAAGAGAAAAGTTGGTAATTGACTGGCACGAAAATTTCGTGGATTGGAACCGGTCCGTGGATGACAGTTTGAAGAATGTTGGTCCAGTCTAGACAATGCATTTTTTTCGTTTGTCCAATAGAATTGTTACTGAAGAGTGGAATCTCTTCCAAATTGGTTTGTATACTTCTCAAATAATAAAAAAAGCCTCTCTGGTCATTTTTTGTTGACATATCCTTAGTAGCAAATATGGAGAACAGCTTTATATTCCTTGCATCGTGCACGCAAAGAAAATGATTGTTATCTGATGTATACATAAAAGTTAATCTACAGTAACATTTGACAGTGATATGTTAATCGTGAAATCAAAAGGTGACGAAAGCACATAACTACTTTTAGTTTACACATACTTCACCTATAATCTCCTCTTCAACGTATTTACAGAAATATTTACTACTTTTTCGGATTTCCTGATTTGCAGCTTTACAACTGCAGAATTTCTTTGCAGGATCTGCTATGTCAGGAGATTTCATTGGAAGCTGAAGACAAACACACAAAATTTTCCTAGTATATGCATAGCTGATTAAAACGAATTTGGCAAAAAAAAACACATTTACCCTGTGAACAAAAGCCCATTCAATTATCAGTTTATAGAAGTACGAAGTTATTTCTGCTTCCTAGTCTATTATTTTATTAGTACACATTTTTACTAGGATATTATTATTTCAGAATGTCTGATGGGCGTCAAAGGCTGACTGACTGTCGGTACAAAAGGAGGAGGTCGGAAAGGCAATATACAGAAACAAACAGTTATTTACAAGGTAGCTCAGGTGGGCCCAAAACAACGCTATGTGAAGCTCAAGCATCGAATCCGGATGGAGAAAAGGCAATGAAGATATATTACTTCACGATAGTGGTGGTGATCAACTAAAGAAGCGTATTTCCAAACCAACTGTCAACCGAATGAAAGTAATTCTCTGTCCTTGAGGTCGGATCCTGCATCGTGGCCTAGAGATTTAGGAAATGCTGAGAGACGTTTTTGGTGACACTTGGTCCACCTAAACCTTAGTATGATTATAGATTTCCGTATGATGTCACTGGTCATAAATTTAGTTCAGAGTATTATATTCTTCTTTTAAGTAATGGGGAGCAAGTCACAAGAGACAGGTCAGTTTATTATATTACAAAAAACTGCATGTATTGTTTCTGTTGCAAACTTTTCGGCTGCATGTCTCGTTTTCTTTCAAAAGAACGTTTTATGACTTGGAAGCACATCACTGAGGTTAGAATTCAGTCAAAAGTTAAAAATCAGTCAAACTGTAAACTCAGCTGCTTAAAGAGTCAATAATGCAGAAATAAATCACTGGTACCAAATGCTGCTACGCATAGCATGAATCATTAAAATGCTTGGTAAAATTTCTTTAGCTATTCAAGGCACAAGCGACAAGCCCTTTCAATACAATAATGGATTTTTTTTAAGAAATTGTTAGGTTACTGTCTGAATTTTTTCCTGTGATGGAGGAACACATTCGGAGAATACTTATCAAGGAGGAAAACTAAGCTTGGAAAAATATACAAAATGAAATGATAAACCACCTTCATCATACTATTAATTCTCACATTACTCATAACATTAAAACGACCAAATACTATTCAGTAATTTTGGATTTCCCTTCAGATGGAATGTGGAACAAATGACTCTTATAATCAGGTATGTTTCGATTATCAAAGCCTATTCTGATGAGTTGGTGAAAATTAATGAAAACATTTTAGGGTTTCTTCCAGTTGGAAGATCTATGGGTGAAGAACTCAGAAATTTTAATTGAAGAGCGTCTTGAACTGAGATTAGATGTACAGGATATCAGAGGACAAGGGTATGACAATGGAGCTAATAAGTGGGGTGGTTAAGCAGGAGTGCAAACTAGGATTAGGAACTTAAATCCAAGAGCATTCTACGTACCTTGTGCGAACCACTTGCACGACCTAGTGGGTAATGATACGCCAAAGGCATCCCTGGATGGTGCCAGTTCCTTTAATATTGTCCAGAAAATATATATATATATTTTTTTTTGGCATCTACTTTTCGCTGGACGAATCTTCTGAAACATGTTCAAGAATTAACTTTGAATCATTTAAGTGATACTAGATGAGATAGTATAATGGAGGCTTTATAGCCTCTAATATTTCAAATTGAAAATGTGTACAACACTTTGTTAAGCATTTTTGAACATGATAATACTGATAATTCATTAAGCGAAGAAGATTCAGGTTTATTAACTTGTAACAAACAGTTTAAGTTCTTAAGTTCATCAGGAGTAGTGGCACACCGTCAGGTGGCTTGCGGAGTATGGATGTAGATGTAGATGTAGAAAGCTTCTACGGTAATCTACAGATGGCAGGGCGGTGTGTGTGCGTGTGTGTGTGAGTGTATGTGTGTGTGTGTGTGTGTGTGTGTGTGTGTGTGTGTGTGTGTGGGTGTGTGTGTGTGTGCGGGAGCACCCTTAGGGATGGATTGCTCCCCCCCCCCCCCCCCCCACACACACACACACACATGCACAATATTCGCCTGCGAGTTGTAGGCACCTCAAACCCCTTCTCTTATATACATGTTCTCAACACTGAAAGAAATTCACCGCAGAAACGTCGCACTGAGATTCCTACATGCAGAAGCAAATAACTAAACAGACTACATCGCTAATGAATTATTCAGTTTCCACTATTTTCGCTCCCTCTGTAAATTACCGGCTTTCTGATCAAATGAATTAAATCATAAGTTGCTCTCAAGCTAGTGACGAGGGATTGCGGCAGCCCCTAACCACAGAGTCTCGTTCTACATGGTAGCAGCCCGATCGCGTACTTTTCTTTTCATCGAATTCAACGTCCTCGTCGTCTAAATAATCCTGCTTTTAAACCCTCTTGCTGTAATTACGTCATTGAACTGGCAGGGGGTAGAACATTATCTATTATAGATTCAAGGCTCATAACTATTTGGCGTTATCAATCCACGTTTGGTGAGTAAGGTCTGTTATGCATGTGTTTGATGCATGCACAAACGATACTGTACAATGCAGTCAGCGACTATGTACCAGCTCCTATATCTTCACACACGTGTTCCTGTTAGTGAAGACAAGACTCTTAATCTGCATTATTGTTGCAGTTTTTGTTATTACAAAGTGATGCCAGTTGTATAATAAAGCTACAGGACTTAAATTAACCCCTCAGGACCTATTCCAGTAGACCAGACACCCCCACTCTACAAACCTAACTCCACGGACCGGCTGTCCATGACTCTGTCTCTCGTCAACAAACATACAGCTCTAGCGATTTTCCGTATTGTTTTTATTTCGGCTATAAACTAACAGTCTCTCTCCTTGGAGAGTTGTTCGAATATCTGGAGCGCCAGAGCTCCTTATGCCCACTATTTTATTATCTCCCTAGACTTACATTGTAGCTCCACCTTCAAATTTCTGTGTCGATATTCTTTCATGACTCTGAATTTATAATTCATATTTCAACATGTGAGGTAGGCTGGGATGCATTGTGGATAATCAACTGTCATTCTGTTTATGTATTTCATACATAGTAGTTCATTAGAGCTACTTTTTGCCTATTACTTCTGAATGTGACGTGTCAATAATCCGTTCAGTTGTGTTGTTCTGTAGAAGCAGTAATAATCATGATAACGAGATGAATGAGCTAAGTTCAACTCTCAGATTGGTGATTCAATGAGGCGGTGGTTGTTTAAACACCTGTGTGAACATTGCTCATTTATACAAACCTACAGAGCATCTATACGTATTTTCATACAACAACATCCGAAGACGATTAATTTATTCATTCAACAAGATCCTGGAGCATGCTTGAGCTTCAGGAATGTAGTGGAAAATGAATAAGGACTATCTCTTATTGGTATATGGTTAAACCACCATTGTTTTTCCGCTGAGAACGTCATAGTGTTAACCTTATGACATTACCAGCAACAACTAAATTAGAAATGTTTCGATAATGCCACTCCTCTGTAAGGATACTTATTTGACGTTGATTGCGCAATGGAAAGGTATCGGACTATTTTTGTTTCTCTACGGATTTCCACAGAAAGGAAGCAGTAGCAGAACAAACGGGAATCGAACCAACGTTTCTTAGTAATCAAGTAAACTGTAAAAACTTTAAAGTAAAGGGTCGTCAGCCCAATTAGGCCAAATTGTACCAAGTATTAGCATGCTTAATAAAGAAAGTTAACAATTGGGATTTACATGATATTAAATACTTTTTTTGCTGATAAGATACAAGAGAGTAATGTAATGTAAAAATAATGTGCCTATGATTTGACATGAACTGCACAAGAGCAGCATTAATACGTTAGGCGACAGCTGGCTCTCAATAGCACTTACATTGCAGTATATTGCAGTAGGAAGCTAATGATCATTATAGGTAAATGGTTACTAATGGTGGACCACTTCTAATTTGAACAAGAGATTCTTTTATGAGTTAAGTACTGGAAATTGCAACCACTGAAATAGTTATCACTTAATTGTATCTTTTGTACTGACTGTTATTTTCATTTCTCAAGAAACATTCTCCTCCTCATACAACTTGGATCAGAAGGGACATGTGGTACCTGAATCTAGTATAGTATGAGTAGCTGTAGATATGAGGGTGAGTCAAATGGAAACCTTAAATTTGTAATAGCAAATCGAAAATTCGCGCTGTTATCCTGTAAGTTGGTAAGCATGTTACAAACAGCGTGCCGAATAGCCTGTAGGTGGCAGCATAGTGTAGATCCACACATACCGTCGCAGTATCGGTATAAAGATGGCCGTCCCACTTGCGACTTGTACCAGGGAAGAACAGAGTTCTGTTATTCGATTTTTGGGTAGTGAAGGTGTGAAACCTACTGAAATTCAAATAGCTCTGAGCACAATGGGACTTAACATCTCAGGTCATCAGTTTCCTAGAACTTAGAACTACTTAAACCTAACTAACCTGAGGACATCACACACATCCATGCCCGAGGCAGGATTCGAACCTGCGACCGTAGTGGTCGCGTGGTTCCAGACTGTAGCGCCTAGAACCGCTCGTCCACTCCAGCCGGCACCTACTGAAATTCATCGATGAACGGAGGTTCAGTACGGTGATGCATATTTGTTACAGCAGCAAGACTACGAATGGATTAGGAAGTTCGCAAATGGTGTGACTTCAGGGAAGATGCTCCTCGTCCAGGTCACGCACTATGAGTTGTGACTCCACAAAACATTGCAGCAGTGGAAGCCATAGTGAAGGAAAACCGCCGAGTGATACTGAATGACACTGCAGCATGTTTACAGATTAGTGATAGGTCAGCACACCACATTGTGCATGATGCGCTCAAGTTTCACAAAGTGTCTGCTGGATGGGCGACACGGCAGCTGGCTCCTGAAATGAGAGAACGACGTGTCAATGCCCGTGAAGAACTTCGGCGCTTTGAACGAGAAGGTGATGTCTTCATCTAGATCTACACCTACAAGACTACTCTGCAATTCACATTTAAGTTCTTGGCAGAGGGTTCATCGAACCACAATCATACTATCTCTCTACCATTCCACTCACGAACAGCGCGCGGGAAAAACGAACACCTAGACCTTTCTGTCCGAGCTCTGATTTCTCTTATTTTATTTTGATGATCATTCCTACCTATGTAGGTTGCACTCAACAAAATATTTTCGCATTCGGAAGAGAAAGGTGGTTACTGAAATTTCGTAAATAGATCTCGCCACGACGAAAAACGTCTTTGCTTTAATGACTTCCATCCAAACTCGTGTATCATATCTGCCACACTCTCTTCCCTATTGCGTGATAATACAAAACGAGCGTCCCTTTTTAGCACCCTTTCGATGTCCTCCATCAATCCCACCTGGTAAGGATCCGACACCGTGCAGCAATATTCTAACAGAGGACGAACGAGTGTAGTGTAAGCTGTCTCTTTTTCCTTGCAAGAATTGTTACTGAGGACGAAACCTGGGTTCACTTCCACCAACCGGAAACGAAGATATCGAGCAAGGAATGGCGAGATTACTCATCACCAAAACCAAAGAAGTTTCGAACAGAACCATCAGCAGGGAAGGTTATACTGACTCTGTTTTGGGTCGGAAAAGACATCATTTTGTAGCATTACATTCCTATAGGGACCACTGTCACCAGTGCATCATACACAATTCTCCTAAAAAATCATCTGTGGCCAGCAATCAAATCAAAGCGACGTGGATTGCTGTTAGCAGGTGTCCTTTTGCAATATGACAATGCAAGGCCCCACACTGCCCATACAACAGTTGCAACAATCACAGACCTGCATTTTGAATGTCTTCCTCATCCACCATACTTACCAGAGCTTGCTCTAAGTGATTTCCAAATGTTTGGATCACTCAAAGACACAGTGGGAGGAAAGAAGTTCCGTTCTGATGAACGGGTACGCCACGCTGTACATGAGTGGTTGCTCGGAAAAGTAAAAGAATTTTTTGTCTAAAGGAATTTATACAGTTTGTAAGAGCTGGAGGATTAGCATTGAGCGTGGGGGAGATTATGTTTAAAAGTGATACAGCTTTGTACCACTTCTGCACAATAAATAATATTTGAAAAAATATTTAAGGTTTTCACCCTTGTATTTGCTTGCTATGGTACACACAAGGTATAAGAATGAAGCTGTACTTCTTGAGTACTGTTATAATATGTGGTCGGTAGTGACTGGATGCATTGGAGTACAATGCTATACTATACTACTATACCGTCTGATTAATCTGCTGTTCTATCTCGTACATAAGAGTAATACTCACGAAGGACTGTCTCCCTCCATCCAATGGACACCTCACACACAAAATAGCGGGATTAAGATGATTATGTGTCGTAATCGTGTATCTTTAAGAGTCTTTTTATAAATACTGGTAATACAGATTCTGTCAAAGATGTTAGGCTCTTTAGCAGAAGGAATTTAAATGTGGCTACACCCCTATCAGAACCGTTTTGCGAAGATTATTTCACTATTTGCAGGACAGTAACACGCCAAAAATGATGTACAAGTGGTTGAAATCGAGACTTCGCGATTGGTAATATGCATGCAAAGTCTCTGTGTGCATGCATGTGTGTAGAGGTGTCAGTGGTGGAGGGTTAAGAACGAATGTATAAGTTGATAACTGTTCATCTACAAACGACGCTGTTGGCGAGAAACACTCTGTAGGTAGGATGAAGGGAAACTCATGCAGCGCAGGTTGCTAAATGCAATCGGCACACTGTCAACTTCAAATAACTTCAAGAATGAGATACTCACTCTTCAGCGGAGTGTGCGCTGATATGAAACTTCCTGGCAGATTAAAACTGTGTGCTGGACCGGGACACAAACTCGGGACTTTGCCTTTTGCGGGCAAGTCCCTACCCAAGCACGACTCAAGCCCCGTCCTCACAGCTTTACTTCTACAACTACCTTGTCTCCTACTTTCCCCGACTTCGAGTCTCAGTCCGGCCACACAGTTTTAATCTGCCAGGAAGTTTCGAAAAACTTATTACTAGGGTAAGAAAATACCTGAAATATCCAGATTGTAGATGTCTTGGCAGGATTATCGGTATCTATCAGAGTTTAAGGTATAAACAGAAGTAGAGAAGCTCATCTGGTAAGCAATAAGAGCATATACTTATGGAAAAAATCTGAGCAGCAACAGGAATGTTAATTCCCTGTTGCAGATCCCTACGCAATGGAGTGGAAGTCAAATCAACATTTAGAACTGTTTGCAGACATTGGGTTTTCATCAAGTGCAGCACTACAGGGGTCTGAAGGTCTGCAGACAAGCGCTCTGGTGCGTCGGAGCAGTATGCGGACTGTTTCCACACTTCGAGTTTCCAATATATCCATCATCCGCACCACTCATTGAGCCTCATCTAGCTACGAAACGAAACCTAGCAAAATTAAGGTAAAAACAGGACAGACGACGCGGGAGGACAGACGCCGCACTTCCAAGAAATTCGTCAGAAGACATTGTTGTGCACGCGACGCTCATTGTTGTTGTAACCGTGGTGAGATCAGTTTACTCCCAAGTTTTTGTACTTCAGGAGCGGAAAATAGAGGAGAAATTTAAGAAAATAGCGTTTCGAGACAAAGGTAAGGCAAGGAAATTTTTCACAGTTCCTCTTCAACAGTATGTACTATTAGATATGCCCCAAGTAGTTTATAACTTGTATTTAGATTGTGCAGTAGAAACATTGTATGTTATGTTGGTGTAGTAATGGCTTCTTCCGATAACAGATTTGGTAAAAATTGGGGTGCGACATCTATCCCTACGAAAACAGACACATGACCCATCATTACTATGGGACAGATCCCGCCATACTTGCATTGCTAACAGGAGTCCATACGTTTTTGTTTTATAGAAAAATGCTGAGAAAACGCATTAGGACAACAGACAGGGGAAAACGGACTGCAGAAGATCTATTAGAGGCAGTGATACAAGTCGAAGAGGAAGGTTATGCTAAAAGGAAAGCAGCTTGAATGAAAAATATACCAGAACGAACATTAAGGAGAAGACTTGCCACGCACAATTTCAAGAAAGCAGGGTGTGGACCATCATCATATTTGGGTGAAGATGGAGAAAGGAAATTAGTTGTCCATATAAGTTTATATAAATTGAGTGTGAATACATCAAATTAGAGAAAAATACTATGAAATGTAGGGAATTGAGGTGGGTTGAGGGTAACTGGACACACAAGGCAGAGAAAAGCTTAAAAATTATTCTCTACCTGCATTCGGTTTTAATTCCCTCTCCCCCCCTCCCGCCCCTGGTAAACTACGTGGAAGTTCGTAACACGTCCTTCAACAAAGACGATGTAAGTATTACACAGAAGTGCTATATTAAAGCAGGCGAAACGTGTCTCCCAATCCTGGACGGTGTTCCCACACATGCAGTCGAACATAAAAATATAAATATCGTGTAACTAGGGCCTCCTGTCAGGTAGACCGTTCGCCGATTTGACGCCACTTCGGCGACTTGCGCGGCGATGGGGATGAAGTGATGATGATTAGGACCACAAAACACCCAGTTCCTGAGCAGAGAAAATCTCCGACCCAGCTGGGAATCCAACCAAGTCCCTTAGGACTGACATTCTGGCGCGCTGAGCACTTAGCCACCAGGGGTGGTCAGTTGAACATAGTGTTGACTCTCAAAAGCAATGTTATTCCACAAGTAGAAGAAAGAATGTATCGATCAGACGTAAGCCATTCTCTAGCTTGTTCCGTAGGAGAGTGGACTGATGGTACATACATTTGCCTTAATAGTGTGAGGAGCAGGTACTCTAGAGATGTGGTGTTAGGACGAAATTGACATATTATATATAGAGGGTGATGTTCTTGGGGACAATACTATGGAAATGGAAGAGGAGGTAGATGAAGATGAAATGGGACATATGATACTGCATGAAGAGTTTGACAGAGCACTTAAAGACCTAAGTCGAAACAAGGGCCCTGGAGTAGACAACATTCCATTAGAACTACTGACCGCCTTGGGAGAGCCAGGCCTAACAAAACTCGTACCATCTGGTGACCAAGAAGTATGAGACATGCGAAATTTCCTCAGACTTCAAGAAAAATATAGTAATTCCAATCCCAAAGAAAGCAGGTGTTGACAGTTGAGAAAATTACCGAACTATCAGTTTAATAAGTCACAGCTGCAAAATACTAACATGAATTCTTTACAGACAAATGGAAAAACTGGTAGAAACCGACATCGGCGAAGATCAATTTGCATTCCGCAGAAATGTTGGAACACATGAGGCAATACTGATCCTACGACTTATCTTAGAAGAAAGATTAAGGAAAGGCAAACCTACGTTTCTAGCATTTGTAGACTTAGAGAAAGCTTTTGACAGTGTTGACTGGAATACTTTCTCTCAAATTCTGAAGGTGGCAGGGGTAAAATACAGGGAGCAAAAGGCTATTTACAATTTGTACAGAAACCAGATGGCAGTTATAAGAGTCGAGGGACATGAAAGGGAAGCAGTAGTTGGGAAGGGAGTGAGACGGGGTTGTAACCTCTCCCTGATGCTATTCAATCTGTATAGTGAGCAAAGGCTAAAGGAAACAAAAGATAAGTTCGGAGTAGGTACTAGAATCCATGGAGAAGAAATAAGAACTTTGACGTTTGCCGATGACATTGTAATTCTGTCAGAGACAGAAAAGGATTTGGAAGAGCAGTTGAACGGAATGGACAGTGTCTTGAAAGGAGGGTATAACATAAACATCAACAATAGCAAAACGTGGATAATGGAATGTAGTCGAATTAAATTGGGTGATGCTGAGGGAATTAGATTAGGAAATGAGATACTTAAAGTAGTAAAGGAATTTTGCTGATTGAGGAGCAAAATAACTGATGATGGTCGAGGTAGAGAGGATATAAAATGTAGGCTGGTAATGGCAAGGAAAGCGTTTCTGAGGAAGAGAAATTTGTTAACATCGAGTATTGATTTAAGTGTTAGGAATTCGTTTCTGAAAGTATTTGTATCGAGTGTAGCCATGTAGGGAAGTGAAACATGGACGATAAATAGTTTAGACAAGAAGAGAATAGAAGCTTTCGAAATATGGTGCTACAGGACATTTCTGAAGCTTAGATGGGTACATCACATAATTAATGAGGAGGTATTGAATAGAATTGAGGAGGAGTTTGTGGCACAGCTTGACTAGAAGAAGTGGTCGGTTGGTAGGACATGTTCTGAGGAATCAAGGGGGTCACCAATTTGGTACTGGAGGGCAGCGTGGAGGGTAAAAACCGTAGATGGAGACCAAGAGATGAATACACTAAGCAGATTCAGAAGGATGTAGGCTGCAGTAGGTACTGGGAGATGAAGAGGCTTGCACAGGATAGAGTAGCATGGAGAGCTGCATCAAACCTGTGTCAGGACTTAAGACCAAAACAACAACATCCTACACATGAACAAAACTACCTAAAATCAGAACATGACTTCTACGTTCGAGAGGGACGCTACTGGGACTGTGTTGATGCTACTGTAAATCGCAATAACACTGTTACATCTCTTTTGGCTACTGATCATAATATTCACTTCTTCATAAGATATTGCTGTTTCTCCGTGTGCAATTTCGTGGAGCAGGACATGCATGGTAACTCAGTGTATCAACTAACAAACCTCACTGTTTGGTATCCGCCCCCAAAAACAACCCAACAACCAACTTACAAAATTATTCCTGTCGTTTTTCCTCACTCTGTCCCTAATGAGGCATAGCCACATCAGCCAAAACCGCTACTACTACAGATAAACGCTACTGACACGGGAAATCTGTTCAGGATACGCACGTTTCCGACTTAAAAGACGTATAACATCCGTCAATTTCCTAACAGACAGAACAGCAGCCAGCCGACTTGACTGGTTTATAAACAGTTCGAGCGGCGGCTGTATATCGACGATATCTTCATGATAAGGAACAGTTCAGTTACTTCCCAGGACACCACAATAGTTTCCATACCAACATAAATTCACGACGCAGACAAAACAACTATCCTTTCTAGATGTGCCGGTTACAGGAAAAGGGGAGGAACCTAGTACACGCAGCGAACAACACATGCATGGAACTATACAAGCATAAACCGTCAAATCATCAAAAAGAGAAATGATCAGCACACTCGAGACGAATATATGAGATGCAACACCTACAGTGTTTTCTGATGGGCAATGGGTACTCCACCCACTGTTCGAGAAGCGCCACGTCAGAGGAGGAAAATGTTGGATACAGCCTTTCTACAATATATCATTGCAGTGATCAACGGTAATCCTGGGTAGCGGACGGTAGTTCATAGTCTGATCCATTCCTGTTCTGCCCACAACTGTGTGTTAAGTGTCCTCCGCCTGTAGGGTAGGATACCTCTCTCAGTTGTGGAGGCTCTGTGTAACATTAAAAAAAAAATTCTAACATGACGGGTGTCTTACGAAATATAGTAGGAGTGAAAAGTGGAGTTTGCTGCATCAGTGTTATTGGTCGTGATAGCACTGTCTTGTACAAACTGAGAGGGGGAATTAAGATCATATGTGTCTGTCGTCAATAAAAAGTGATTCAGAGCTTACATTTTTGGACATGTATTTAATGACAATGCGTAGTGAAGTATCTAACATGTCAGAATGCAGTGTAGGACTTGTGAAAACAGGCTGGCACACTGCTTGTGACCACTTATCGATGTGCTGAAATAGATAGATAGCTTAACCACACGGGGATAGGAAGCTGTCTAGTATACTTTGGTGCAGACGTGTCTGTCCGAGAATTAATCCAAATGAACGTGCTGCACAGTTATCTATCAACTTTCATACTCCAGTATACAGGAATGATGCCGTAGTCAGTAAATTCTGGGTGTTAAGTCTACGATAGTTATGCATGCAAACATACATTGGGAATGAGTAGCAATAGGATCGAATGTCCTTACACAAACTCATCTGACTTGGCTGTCCAAATATAACATGCCACTGTGTTTGCTCGATTTAAGAAAACACTATGGAAGTATCAAAACTACGAAAAAAGGACGTCCACTCTCAGTTGTTCAGTCTGTGGGGTTTGATAAATAGCAATCTGTCCTCGATTCTGATTTATTGGAGGACACGTATGCTAAATCATTTCGATGAAGTGACGAAGTCGAGAAACCTTGTGGGGGTGAGATGTCTGGGGCTGATGTGATGTTTTCGTGGAAGTTAGGTTGACCCTCCAAAGTTACTCTTTCTATTACAGGTGTGGCAGTTCTACCTGCTTTGGTATATGGTGACTATTTGGAAGGAATGTACATAACATAAATAAAAGCTGCGAGGGAGTTTCAATTCTAATTACACCCTTTATTCCTCCACAGATATGTGATGTGGTGGGAGGGTTTTGTTACTGGGAAGTGTGAAACGATACACAGCCGTTGTGAGTTTGTACATACCACAATTTTTCAGACACTGTGCAACTATAAATGATAATCGAAAATGGTATGCTGTTAGAATGTAAAGTTTCTGTGTTTAGTGTTCCGACATGAGCAAAGAAAGTGATGTGGGTGGGACTATGTCTGGTCTTAAGAGAAAAATTGACTTTTTAATGGAATGGCACTTATCAGAGGTAAGTTGGAGTTAAATAAACTGCTCTAATTAGTTTGAAATGTCCCCTTTGAAAAAATTATACATGACTGTGCTTAAACTGACACATAATATTTTTTTGCGCAACACAGTCTGGCTTTCTATAATCCCTACAAAAGAATGGCCCTGACTAAATTAACCTATACGTTTCACAAATCACTTACCTCACAAAAATCACCGTTACTCGAACTACTGCAATACAGCGAGCGCCACTACTGCCAGCTAAATAAAAGATTCAAACTACTGAGCAAACCCACAAGCAGAAAAAATAGTACACTAAAGACAACAATGCAGATAAGGGGAATGTCTATTCACATCTTAATGTCTATGTAATTAAAGTGGTGACCCACAAGTTATTCTACGAGAAATATTACCAAGTAGTTGAAAAGAAAATTATGTATGCAAGTGCTGTGAAGGGGAAATGTCTTCTTGTGCTCCTTCGTTTTTTTTTTTTTTTTTGTTTGAAGTAGATCATAAAGTTATTATTTACTGGATCCGTACGCATAAAATATCTATATTAGTACATCCATTAAATTTTATCGTAACCAATGCTGCAGTGCAGCTAGAAACTAGATATTAAACAAAATAGGCAAAGCAAGGTGTGAAACGTCATTCACTAGCCATATGGCGTTTCATAATGCACTAAACAATCTTTCAACTAGCAAGACAATAGACGTGAAATGTTTCTCATCATTTCATTTCAGTACAGTAAATATCATAACTTAAGAGCTCCACAGTGGGATTGTGGTGCAGTGGAGTATACAAGTCAGCTGTAGGACAATCCAGCAGTAGGATAACACCACCAAAAACACATTTCCCACCGAAATAAATAAATGTAGACTGTACCTTCCTCTCCAGCAGCTCAGCACAGGCTGAATCTTTTTCCTGCCAACTCACAAGTGGGAAAGTGGGGGAGGGAGGATGTAAACTGCACCCTGTGGTGGTGGTATTGTCAACTAGAGATCCAAAATTTGAAACTCCCACCATTTTTAATTTCCCACCATTTTTTAAAATTCGTACAATTTTTTAATTTCACGCCATTTTGAATTTAATTAATTTCCATAATTAATTGAATTAATCTGCATATCAATTTATTTGCGATGTTGCCACTTGTATGCCCCTGGGAGAGGAGATAGGGGAGGCCACCGAAGAAGAGCCGTCATCTTGGATAAATGTGGCAACAATGAGGACTGTGCCATCACAAAGGCAGTTACACTACTTTCAGTAGCTGCCGCTGATGCCCACTGGTCTGGCTATAAGGAGTACTTCCACCTGGTGCAGAGGTTACAGGGAGCTTCTGATGTGGACACAAAAATGATTTCTTAAAGACAAACGTGTAAGGAACGAACTAATATCATCAGATTTAGCATTACCTTTTATTTTACTTGTGTGAAAAATCAAGTGTATTGAAAGAGGGCTACCACTTAGGAGGTACAAACTTGCATAAAAGTTTAACACAACAAAGCATGTACTGCAATCCTAAACTGGGTGTTTGTCTTGAGGCAGTGTAATGACAGGGAGGAAATAGCAGCATAATGACAGTGCGCAAATACTCATATTATATTCATACACCATTTGAGAATGAGAGCATTTAACAACTTCCAACAATCTCCGCATTTAGCTTCACACCTTTAGTAATCTTTTTCTCGATGACTCCTCCCACAAAATGATGAAAAGAAACAAGTTTATCGCTGACAACGTTTTCGCTGTTAATGCAACCAAACTTCAGCGTTAGACATGGGGCTTTAATTTATTAATTATTTCCGACTAACTATTTGTAGGCAATCCATACACTATCACTGAATATACTTGCAATCTTATATCATTGTATGACACGTGGTTCAGGAGATATACATTGAGGCGCGATAAAAACAAATTTCTGGTTAAAATAGAGATCAAATTACCTAGACTATATTCATCACGAATTGTTTACAGAAGAATGGAAAAACTGGTAGAAGCCGACCTCAGGAAAGATCAGTCTGGATTCCAGAGAAATGTAGGCAATACTGACACAATGACTTATCTTAGAAGACAGTTTAAGGAAAGGCAAACCTACATTTATAGAATTTGAAGACTTAGAGGAAGCTTTTGATAATGTTGACTCAAACACTGTCTTTCAAATTTCATGAAGGTAGCAGGGGCAAATTACAGGGAGCAGAGGCTATTTACAACCTATACAGAAACCAGGAAGCTGTTATCAGAGTTGGGGTTGTGAAAGGGAAGCAGTGGTTTAGAAATGAGTAAGTCGGGATTGTAGCCCATCCTCGATGTTACTCAAAATGGTTCAAATGGCTCTGAGCACTATGGGGCTTATCTTATCATCAGTCCACTAGACTTAGAACTATTTAAACCTAATTAACCTAAGGACATCACACATATCCATGCCTGAGGCAGGATTCGACTGTAGCAGCAGTGCAGTTGCAGACTGAAGCACCTAGAATCGCTCGGCCAAAACGGTCGGCGATGTTATTCAGTATGCACATGGATCAAGGAGTAAAGGAAATCAAAGAAATATTTGGAGTAGGAATTAGAGCTCAGGGAGAAGAAATAAAACCTAGAGGTTTGATAATTATATCGTAATTCTATCAGAGAGAGCAAAGTACTTGGAGGAGCAGTTGAAAAGAGTGGACAGTGTGTTGGAACATCAACAAAAGCAAAACAAGGATGTGGGAATGTAGTCAAGTTAAATCAAGGGATGCTATGGGAATTAAAATACAAAACGAGACGCTTAAAGTAGTAGATGAGTTTTTTTATTTAGACAGCAGAATAATTAATGATAGACTTATTAGAGAGGATATAAAATGTAGACTGGCAATGCCTAGAAAAACATTTCTGAAAAAGAGAAATTTGTTAACATCGAATATAGACTTACGTGGTAAGAAGTATTTGCCGAGAGTAGCTGTATGGAGTGTAGCCATGTATGGAAATGAAACATGGACAAGGAACCGTTTGCACAAGAAGTGAACAGAAGCTTTTGAAATTTGTTGCTAAAGAATAATGCTGAAGATTGAATGGGTAGATCATGTAACTAATGAGATTGTACTGAACAGAACTGGGGAGACAAGAAATGTGTGTCACAACTTGACTAAAAGGAGGAATCAGTTGACAGGAAACATTCTGAGACATCATGGAATCAGCAATTTAGTATTGGAGTGAAGTTTGAGAGGAAGGGTGAGGAGGGGGAGACTCATTGAGGGAGATCAAGAGATGGATACAGTAAGCAGATTCAGTAGAATGTAGGTTGCAGCAGTTATACGGTGATGAAGAAGCTTGCACCGGTTATAATAGCATGGAGAGCTGCATCAAACCTGAAAATCAGAACCAAAAAAAAACAACCTATTCATCCAGTGTTTCACAATGAGAGCACTTTGAGACTTGCAACAAACTTTAACCATAATTTCAAACACTTACTTAGCTTTTTCTCTCTTACATGATTAAATTCAAATATCTAACACGTTACCTCATTTCTAAACTAATCAGACTTTTGAAGCTGTTTCACACATGCTAGTTTACGTCTTACAAGAGAAATTCACATTTCAAAAAATATACAAGGTTTATCAAAAGGAATCATCCGATTAAAAAAAAATCATAATATGTCGTTTGAGATACGTGCATGAACAACGTAATGTTGGAAAGAGCAAACTCTCGAGTAATGCATGGTACCTGTAAGGTAGCAGCAGTGTGCGCCCACTTCACTTCTAGTAAAAATAGTGTCGGCACAACAGAAAGCGCTTCGTGTTCTACGTTTAGCGCAATGCAGGTCAGTAATAACTATTCAGTGTTACTTTCGTAGTAGGTATTGTCGTGATCTTCCTAAGCACAAAGCAATAGACGATTGCATGAACAATTCCGAGAAACAGGTTGTTTGTGTAAAGGCAAAGCACAGGGCCATCCTAGAGTGTGTAACATAGACGTCGAACGCATCCGCCATATTTTCACAAGGAATCCGCAGAAATCCGTTCGCCGTGCCGCTCGACAGCTCAACATGCTCCCGATGTTCGTTTGTTGCGCGTTGCTTCGACGTTTACACATGAAATCATATCAAATTCAGCTACTAAAAGCTCTTCGTGAAGCTGGCAAACAGCAACGTATGGCGTTCTATAATTTCGTTCTTTGAAAGATGGAGGAGAACAGTAGTCTTCCACGCTTAGTGTTTAGTGACGAAACAACATTCCATTTAAATGGAAAGGTGAACCGTCATAATGTGGGGATATGGGATACATAACAACTACAAGAAGTTATACAACATGAGAAAAACTCTCTAAAATTTAAAGTATTTTGTGAAATTTCAGGGAAAAGGTGAATGGTCCATTTTTCTTTGCCGAGAAGACTGTTACACGAAGCACATATCTCGGTAGGCCTGAGAACTTTCTTTTCCCACAGTTTGAAACAGATTCGAACGTATTCATTTACGAACATGATGGGGCATCGCCACACTGGCATCTGGAAGTGCGGGAATTTTTAAATCAAAGGATTACTGAACAATGGCGTGGTCGCACTGGACTAAATGATTCAACCTTACATTCAGTACTGTTTTCCTGGGGGAACGCTGGGGGATGCGTATCCCTAAACGTTTTCGTCGACAAAGTAATTTTTTTACGATATCGAGAACTTGGAAGAGTACCAAAGATTTATTTCACGGACGCAAATTTTTTATTTCATTTTTTCTCTCTATTACAACCCTCATTCTTGGTATGTTTACTCTTCCTCCATCTCCATATATTCTTCGTAGTCCTGGTAATCCACAGAATTTGACACTTAAAACACAGACCTCAAAGACCGCACCTTACTCTCTTACTTTACTCCTACTACTGCCTAGGAGTAAATTTTGGCCTTATTTCCCCCATAACTTACTAACGTACTAGCGTACTCTTAAGTGGTGCTCTCCACGAGTAATGGACTAAACAGATTTACTTCGGAAGTAAATGAAAGAAAAATTGGCTACTGGAGCAATTTACTCATATAGTTCAGTACCAGGGGCGATTTTAGAAGTCGGTCAAGGGGGGGGGGGGGGGGGGCTAATAGGGGGAGGAGGTTTGGGGGAATGGAGTATCACTTAACAAAGGGGGAGTTGCGGTCCTCCACCGACAAATTGGTGAAGTTTGGTGTTGCTTAAAGTGGTTTTTGGTAACTGTTTTGGAGTTCAGGATAAAAAATTTGTATTAATAAGTAATAAGACGCCCACTTTAAGTTCAATGATATTTATTGGTTTGGATAGTAAGCTATTTGTCGCTCTTATTCCTTTGTTAAAATGTGTTTGAAATAGATTGCAATCTATATTGCTACACAATTATAAAAAAAGATTGAATCCGTTGGAGTCATATATTCGCTGATTTCTGAAGTCGTTTTATCCAGTGTAATATAAATTGGGGGGGGGGGGGGGGGCAGCTATAGCCCCCATAGCCGCCCCTCCCATTCCACAGCCTGTTTTCAGTACTATCGACAGAAGTCGCCTATTTCCTTCTCTCTTAGCAACTTACTTCTTCAGTTTCACTTACTCCAGGTTGGTACTCGCCACCCTGAAAATTTATGGTTTTTAGCCCAGGCAGCTATTTCCAACAGAAATTGATGTTTACTTTGCCATTTATGTCTTGAATCCTGTGCCTTGGTCGTGGTTGGTATAACAATGAAGCACTGTTTCATGTAGATGTATGGAGCTTAGCGATAAAGCTCTCACTATTTAGGCGGAAGAGAGTGTTTGTTTTCGGTTTTAACCTGGCTGGAGGTAACATTTTTCCCATCTTCTGTGCAAGAGCCACTAGCACAAAGACTGACCATCATAAAAGAAATCCCAAGACAACTTCTCCCTGAAAATTTCGACGCTACCTCGATTCTGTGCCCTGCTGATCTAAAGGTGAAAAACTGCTGAATTGCATACTTGTTAGTGCCTGCTTTCCCTGCTTCTGTCACCTGTATTGGCACCATTGTAGCACTAAATGATCTGTTAACTGTATTTTGTCTTGTATCCACCCCTACTGCTATGTTTGCTGACTTAAATTGTAGTCCTGAAACACTGCAATATGACTGTGGACTGATTGTGGCGTCGCAACTAGTGCGCGATTGCCCATTTGCCTATTAAAAGCTTTACTTCAGAACCTATGTGGGCTGCAATGTAAGCCGGTAGAGTATTATACGGTCAGTAACTGACCAGTTGTGTCCTGCAGACTGACGTCACGACCATCTGTTGCAGCTGCACGCGTGAAAGCAGTGGAGTAGCGCTGGCAGCCCACTTACATTATACGGAACTAAAAATATCAATAACTAATGAAGGAATAACCTGAGAAATTTTGGATTCTGTTGTGAAAAAAAAAAAACAATATGTCAAAGTCTGAGATCAAAAATAGTTGTATTTTGGAAGTTGGAAGTTAGTAAAATTCCATGAAAAAACGTAATTTTCCGACAGTCAAGAATTTAAATAAATACAGTGATGCAATGGTTCACCTTCAGTGACTGGTGGTGGTGGTTAGTGTTTAACGTTCCGTCGACAACTAGGTCATTAGAGACGGAGCGCAACCTCGGGTTAGGGAAGGGTTGGGAAGGAAATCGGCCATGCCCTTTCAAAGGAACCATCCCGGCATTTGCCTTAAACGATTTAGGGAAATCATGGAAAACCTAAATCAGGATGGCCGGAGACGGGATTGAACCGTCGTCCTCCCGAATGCGAGTCCAGTGTCCTTCAGTGACTATGTACGATGATCTGATAATACTTTCAGTGTTCATGTACAAATTTGGAAAGTTTTTAGTTTCAGAAAACCTCTGTGACTTTCCTGTAATAATAATTTCAAGAATTCTAAGTAAATATGTGTATTGTGTGTTATGGTGCATGTGAATGAGAATGGGTGCGTGAGAGTATGTGGGACGTTTGGCGTTATTAAAAATCATTCATGTAATTCTCTACAGGAACTGGCAAGTGTTCCAACTCTGTAACGTGGGAACGAATCCACTAGTGGTTCCCCTACTAGTGAATGTCGGATGTCGAAGTATGTATGCCTATGTATAAGACAGCCAGAACATTCACGACTACATAATAAATTTCCAGACGTAGAGTAAAGCTTATAGTTCATTTTGTTTTGTTTATTTAATTAGAGAGTTTAGTGTTACTTAATTTGATGACGTCAATGAGCCTAGAGAAGTGGTTGGTGCTTGCTAGATTTTAGCGCGAGCCGCGCCCTAGAAGTGAGTTCTCATTGGTCGTTAAGCCAATGAGAAGCGAGACGGTTGGCCGCCTAGTGATGAAATATAGTTTTGAGTGTGGGAGAGTGAGAGGGGAGTCGCGAGCTAGCTTTGATTGGAGGCGGTTATGCTGGATGTGACTTTTCGCATTATGTGTAAGATGAAGTCTTGGGATGACTTCCGCGTTATGGTCCAGTGTTAATGGTATCTGGTAGTGACCGATAACTGTTTATGAAAACTTGAGTGTTGTGATAGTTCGTTCCGACATAAGATCGCGAGTGAACTTTGAATTATATAGCGTGGCGGTACTGAGTATATTCTTACTGAGTATTTTATGGCGAGCATAAACTTTTACTAAAGACAACCACTGAATATCGTGTGCAGAAGTGATTGGCCGATCATTGACTGTGTTACAAATAATTTATTTCGGAATTTGGGAAGGTAAAAGTTCTGGCTGTTTTAGGTATGGTGATAACTGTGAGGAGAAACTTTGGTAATTTTCGTAAATGTGGGCTCATGATCTTGCTTAACGGCAATAAAGATCTATTGAAGGTTTAAATTTGAACTTCTTGTTTAAAGTACGAGTTACATCCCCTTTCCGAATCATTTCTTTAAAGTACATAGAAAATTTTCAGCAAATTTTACTTATAGCGGCCTCCGGCGTGTAGCTATGAGGTTACAGTTTCCTCAACACTGCTTTTCTGTGATCTCGTAAGTAGCTGCAGTCAGGAGTTTACGTGCGAAGATCTACCGCTGTAAAGAGGTAGGTGAACAAAAATTATAAAAGAAATTGCATTGCAGCAGCAACGTATAATCCGTCGCAATTGGTACATCGCACGTAGAAAAATTCCGTAGCATGATCTTAGACCGTTTCTTGCTAATTTGTGACAATTCAGGATACTATGATTTATCAAAAAAGTCTTTTTGTAATGTTATCGTGCTAAATAGTTTTTTTTAGTCTATTGAACACTGGTTGAGTATGTTGTTATTGCTGTTATGATCTTCAGTCCGAAGACTAGTTTGAAGCAGCTACAATATCCTGTACAAGTGTCTTCATCTCCGAAGAAACATGACATAGTTCTTCTTAACAACACACGCACTGCAGTATCGAATTTATCCGCCGATACCAGGCAGTAACTTTAAATTAAAATGTTCCTTGCGGGAATTATATAAAGTGTGCATGAGTACAGATTATGACGTAGGAACGACGTCATATGAATTTTTGGATCTGGCCGTACGTCGTGCACAGACAACCAGAGCTGTTAACGGGAGATCTCGTGTAAAGCGGGAAATAGCGAATCCAGTCCCAGTTTGGCACAAATTTTCATTGTCATCGTTCCCTTGTTGTTCAGATTCATAACTGCGAATTCATTATATGTATCCATGGCCGAAGGAACATTCCATCGTTCTTTTGAACAACAAAAGCTCTGCAATATAGTTATGGTTTAGGTCTGGCTTTATGTATTTTAATCACATACTGAATGAACTTTTCTAGAGCTTTTCTAGGTGCGCTTTGCAGTGTGGGGGAGTAGCCATGTATGTGAAAAACGGTATCCCATTTGAGTCAATTGATGTTTCAAAGTACTGCACTGAAAAGGTGTTTGAATGTTGTGTAGGTGTGGAGCTTAACTTCTTACTGTTGTTATATATAGATCCCCAGACTCCGAGTTCACAACATTTTTGCTAAAGCTAGAGGAGGTTCTTGGTTCACTTTATAGGAAATACAAAAAGTTAGTTATATGTGATGATTTCAATATTAATTGTATGTGATTGTGCAAGGAAAAGGATGCTGGTAGAACTCCTTAATTCATATAATCTTATGCAAACCATATTCTTTCCAACGAGAGTGCAAGGGAACAGTAGAACAACCATAGACAATATTTTTGTTCATTCCTCATTACTGGAAGGGCATTCTGTTAGCAAAAAGGTGAATGGCCTTTCAGAACATGATGCACAAATTTTAACTCTAAAAGATTTTTGTGCTGCATCACGTGTTAAATATAGTCATCAGCTGTTTAGGAAAGCAGATTCAGTTGTTGTAGAGACATTTGTAAACCTCATCATGGAACAAGAGTGGCAAGATGTTTATAGCTCTGATACAGTAGATGATAAATATAATGCTTTTCTCAAGACTTTTCTAATACTCTTTGAAAGTTTCTTTCCGTTAGAACGTTCAAAACAGAGTACTAGCACAAACAGGCGGCCTGGGTGGCTGACTAGAGGGATAAGAATATCTTGTAGAACAAAGTGGCAATTATATCAAAATGTTAGAAACAGTCACAATCTAAATGCAGCAGCCCATTACAAACAGTATTGTAAGGTACTTAAAAATGTTATCAGGAAGGCAAAAAGTATGTGGTATGCAGATAGAATAGCTAAGTCTCAGGATAAAATTAAAACCATATGGTCAGTCGTAAAGGAAGTGGCTGGTCTGCAGAGACAGGTCGAGAATCAGTGCGTAGTGGGATTGTTCGTGTTACTGATAAGTCGCATATGTGTACAGTATTTAATAATCACTTTCTGAATATAGCAGGTGAACTAAATAGATACCTAGTCCCAACAGGGAATCATATAGCGCTCATAGAAAAAAGTGTTCCGAGACTGATACCTGAAATGCTCCTTCATGATACTGACAAGAGGGAGATTGAGTTAATAATTAAATCACTAAAGACCAAGAACTCTCATGGATATGACGGAGTATCTGGCAGAATACTGAAGTATTGTTCCATGTATGTTAGCCCAGTAGTTAGCCATATCTGTAACTTTTCCTTTAGGAGTGGTCAGTTTCCTGACCGATTAAAGTACTCAGTAGTGAAGCCACTTTATAAAAAGGGAGACAGGGATAATATTGACAATTATAGACCTATTTCTATGCCATCGGTGTTAGCTAAAGTTATCGAGAAGGTTGTATATACAAGGTTACTGGAGCATTTAAATTCACATAATTTGCTGTCAAATGTACAGTTTGGTTTTAGAAATAGCTTAACAACTGAAAATGCTATATTCTCTTTTCTGTGTGAGGTTTTGGACGGATTAAATAAAAGGTTGCGAACGTTAGGTGTTTTCTTTGATTTAACGAAGGCTTTTGACTGTGTTGACCACAAAATATTACTGCAGAAGCTGGACCATTATGGAGTAAGGGGAGTAGCTTACAATTGGTTCGCCTTGTACTTTAAGAACAGAAAGCAGAAGGTAATTCTCCGCAATACTGAGAGTGGTAATGATTTTTAGTCCCAATGGGGCACTGTTACGTGGGGCGTTCCCCAAGGGTCGGTGCTGGGGCCACTGCTGTTTCTTATTTATATAAATGATATGCCTTCCAGTATTACAGGTGATTCAAAAATATTTCTGTTTGCTGATGACACCAGCTTGGTAGTGAAGGATCTTGTGTGTAATATTGAAACATTATCAAATAATGTAGGTCATGAAATACGTTCATGGCTTGTGGAAAATAATTTGATGCTAAATCACAGTAAGACTCGGTTTTTACAGTTTCTTCTGATTCAACAAGAACTGATATTTTAATCAGACAGAATGGGCATATTATAAGCGAGACAGAATAGTTCAAGTTCCTAGGCGATCTGATAGATAGTAAGCTGTTGTGGAAAGCCCATGGTCAGGATCTTGTTCAGAAACTAAATGCCGCTTTATTTACCATTAGAACAGTATCTGAAATAATTGACATTTCAACACGAAAAGTAGTCTACTTCGCAGATTTTCATACGCTTATTTCATATGTTATTCTCTTTTGAGGTAATTCTTCTGATTCAAAAAGGGTATTTTTGGCCCAAAAATGGGCTGTTTCAGCTAAGTGTGGTGTAAGTTCGAAAACCTCTTGTCGACCCCTATTCAATAGTCGGGGAATTTTGACATTGCCCTCACAGTATATATTTTCTTTAATGTCGTTTGTTGTTAGCAATATTAGCTTATTCCCAAGAGTTAGCAGCTTTCACTCAGTTAATACTAGGCAGAAATCAAATCTGCATGTGGAATGCACTTTCTTCACTCTTGTGCAGAAAGGAGTACAGTATTCTGCTGCATCCATTTTCAATAAGCTACCACAAGAACTCAAAAATCTTAGCAGTAGCCCCAACACTTTTAAGTCTAAAGTAAAAAGTTTCTTCATGGGTCACTCCTTCTATTCTGTCGAGGAGCTCCTGGAAGAGCTAAAAAATTAAGCAAATTGCAGTGCAACATTTTTGATTTTCTTTATTTAAATTAACGACTTGTCGACTGAATATGTTTTTTATATTTAATTTTATCTGTTTGAACAATCTACAACTGAATATGTTTCTTATATTTCCACTAGTGGTTCCCCTACTAGTGAATGTCGGATGTCGAAGTATGTATGCCTATGTATAAGACAGCCAGAACATTCACGACTACATAATAAATTTCCAGACGTAGAGTAAAGCTTATAGTTCATTTTGTTTTGTTTATTTAATTAGAGAGTTTAGTGTTACTTAATTTGATGACGTCAATGAGCCTAGAGAAGTGGTTGGTGCTTGCTAGATTTTAGCGCGAGCCGCGCCCTAGAAGTGAGTTCTCATTGGTCGTTAAGCCAATGAGAAGCGAGACGGTTGGCCGCCTAGTGATGAAATATAGTTTTGAGTGTGGGAGAGTGAGAGGGGAGTCGCGAGCTAGCTTTGATTGGAGGCGGTTATGCTGGATGTGACTTTTCGCATTATGTGTAAGATGAAGTCTTGGGATGACTTCCGCGTTATGGTCCAGTGTTAATGGTATCTGGTAGTGACCGAAAACTGTTTATGAAAACTTGAGTGTTGTGACAGTTCGTTCCGACATAAAATCGCGAGTGAACTTTGAATTATATAGCGTGGCGGTACTGAGTATATTCTTACTGAGTATTTTATGGCGAGCATAAACTTTTACTAAAGACAACCACTGAATATCGTGTGCAGAAGTGATTGGCCGATCATTGACTGTGTTACAAATAATTTATTTCGGAATTTGGGAAGGTAAAAGTTCTGGCTGTTTTAGGTATGGTGATAACTGTGAGGAGAAACTTTGGTAATTTTCGTAAATGTGGGCTCATGATCTTGCTTAACGGCAATAAAGATCTATTGAAGGTTTAAATTTGAACTTCTTGTTTAAAGTACGAGTTACATCCCCTTTCCGAATCATTTCTTTAAAGTACATAGAAAATTTTCAGCAAATTTTACTTATAGCGGCCTCCGGCGTGTAGCTATGAGGTTACAGTTTCCTCAACACTGCTTTTCTGTGATCTCGCAAGTAGCTGCAGTCAGGAGTTTACGTGCGACGATCTACCGCTGTAAAGCGGTAGGTGAACAAAAATTATAAAAGAAATTGCATTGCAGCAGCAACGTATAATCCGTCACAATTGGTGCATCGCACGTAGAAAAAATCCGTAGCATGATCTTAGACCGTTTCTTGCTAATTTGTGACAATTCAGGATACTATGATTTATCAAAAAAGTCTTTTTGTAATGTTATCGTGCTAAATAGTTTTTTTTAGTCTATTGAACACTGGTTGCGTATGTTGTTATTGTTGTTATGATCTTCAGTCCGAAGACTAGTTTGAAGCAGCTACAATATCCTGTACAAGTGTCTTCATCTCCGAAGAAACTGAAAATGCTATATTCTCTTTTCTGTGTGAGGTTTTGGACGGATTAAATAAAAGGTTGCGAACGTTAGGTGTTTTCTTTGATTTAACGAAGGCTTTTGACTGTGTTGACCACAAAATATTACTGCAGAAGCTGGACCATTATGGAGTAAGGGGAGTAGCTTACAATTGGTTCGCCTCGTACTTTAAGAACAGAAAGCAGAAGGTAATTCTCCGCAATACTGAGAGTGGTAATGATTTTTAGTCCCAATGGGGCACTGTTACGTGGGGCGTTCCCCAAGGGTCGGTGCTGGGGCCACTGCTGTTTCTTATTTATATAAATGATATGCCTTCCAGTATTACAGGTGATTCAAAAATATTTCTGTTTGCTGATGACACCAGCTTGGTAGTGAAGGATCTTGTGTGTAATATTGAAACATTATCAAATAATATAGGTCATGAAATACGTTCATGGCTTGTGGAAAATAATTTGATGCTAAATCACAGTAAGACTCGGTTTTTACAGTTTCTTCTGATTCAACAAGAACTGATATTTTAATCAGACAGAATGGGCATATTATAAGCGAGACAGAATAGTTCAAGTTCCTAGGCGATCTGATAGATAGTAAGCTGTTATGGAAAGCCCATGGTCAGGATCTTGTTCAGAAACTAAATGCCGCTTTATTTACCATTAGAACAGTATCTGAAATAATTGACATTTCAACACGAAAAGTAGTCTACTTCGCAGATTTTCATACGCTTATTTCATATGTTATTCTCTTTTGAGGTAATTCTTCTGATTCAAAAAGGGTATTTTTGGCCCAAAAATGGGCTGTTTCAGCTAAGTGTGGTGTAAGTTCGAAAACCTCTTGTCGACCCCTATTCAATAGTCGGGGAATTTTGACATTGCCCTCACAGTATATATTTTCTTTAATGTCGTTTGTTGTTAGCAATATTAGCTTATTCCCAAGAGTTAGCAGCTTTCACTCAGTTAATACTAGGCAGAAATCAAATCTGCATGTGGAATGCACTTTCTTCACTCTTGTGCAGAAAGGAGTACAGTATTCTGCTGCATCCATTTTCAATAAGCTACCACAAGAACTCAAAAATCTTAGCAGTAGCCCCAACACTTTTAAGTCTAAAGTAAAAAGTTTCTTCATGGGTCACTCCTTCTATTCTGTCGAGGAGCTCCTGGAAGAGCTAAAAAATTAAGCAAATTGCAGTGCAACATTTTTGATTTTCTTTATTTAAATTAACGACTTGTCGCCTGAATATGTTTTTTATATTTAATTTTATCTGTCTGAACAATCTACAACTGAATATGTTTCTTATATTTCCTTTTTTACTGTGTCTACAATCGTGTTACAATTTCATGTACTGACTCGTTCTATGACCATGGAGATTTCTCCTTAATGTGGTGCCACGGAACAATAAATAAATAAATAAATAAATAAAATACTTTGTACTGTCTATGCAATAATAACTTAGTTGACGACTGCTTAGAAATTATGTACTTTGGCAGTCATATTTTAAAATTTTGTACATCGCTGAACGCTGAAGGATAAAATCTTTGTGAAAAAATAAACAGCCAATCCGTTGGAAAAACGGAGGTTTATTTCAACTCCTTGGCCATTTTTTCAAAGCTTATAAAAACATCTTTTTCAGAAGTGGTGGCAAGTGTGTTACATGTCGTAGAGGAGGTACGTTGACATATAGCCAAGTGGCGTCAGTAACATATAAAATTCCCCCCTCCCCCCCATATTTTAAAAAGTTGTATGACACGATAGTCGTCCCTGAGCAGCGCTACACCAACGTACGGCTAATACAATATCGTCGCGTACGTAGAAACTGTCGTGTGTGGCAGGTCATTACATATTGTGATTTTGTTTGTTTTCTTTCTTAGAAGTAGTTTTAGACATGAAAAATTTAGCAGAAAAGAATTCATTTAAAATCATCGATAGATTATATTTTAATATCGATAGTGACGACCAAAATGAGTATTTACTGGTAATTATTATTAAAACGACATATTTTGTATTTACGTTTCGTGTTCTAGTGTTAAGAACTGAACCAAACTTCAATTTCTTAAATGTAAGATTATAATTTAAATGTAAATGAAGTTTGTACGGTCTGTAGATGCGGAAGCCAAAGTAATTATTGAGACTGTAAGTATGCTATTGTTAAGGGGTAGCAGGAAAGTATGGAGATATCGAAAGCGGTGTGCATTACATGTCATCTAAAGAAAATAGTTAAACAATGTAGTACTGGTACTACTGACCGATGAAGAACTATGATGACATGGAGGAGTTTTAATTGGAATACGAAGAAAAATGATGAAGGTATTTATCAATGAAGACGGCGAATTGCAGTATTTGTCTGCGGTTATTACGTAACTTTTTCAACTTAAAAAATGTGTCATTGGCTGTGATGGAAATTACTGACGGCACAAATAATGACTAGTAAAGAAGTTTTGGATGAAAGTTACGCAATATAACCCCCTTCCATTTTTCGCACTTAATGTATATGTTTGCGTAATATGCACTAAAATACTTGTCAGGAACTTTTCAGTATATAATACGCGTAATCTGAATTTACGTTGCATTTTTAGTTTTACGATGAAAAGTGCGTTGATCACGGCAAAATGCGGTTAAAAATGACACGAATGTTAAGATTACGATATGCTACAGGTCAGTCTATTTAGTGAATCTTCAACCGTTATTTGGGATTCACAGTTGGCTTTGACAACTCAAAAACAAATAGTCATCTTTAAACCTAACCTACACTTAGGGCTACACCACAGACCTGTATGTCACCACTACCAAGATTTAAGGGCTAGAGGTCGAATAGCACACACCGACCGATATTTGAGCTACCGTACATCAGAATAATATGAACGTGTTAATTGGCTTCAGTATCTTGGAGCGTAAAACATTAGTAAACCTTAATTACCTTGAGATTCATCAATTAGCTGCTGTAGTTTTAAATGAAAGCCTGACCGTATTGGTGATTTACTTGCCAAATCAAAATCAACAGTTACCGGTACAGTGCTTGAATTAATTTGAATTTTTGTGCACAACTATTTAATGTGCTAACTTTTCCTGAAATATGGCTGACTATGTCGACATCCCCGTTTTTATGGAGCATATCAGTTTGAAAACAACTGTAAATGTAATGCATAATTATTATTTTCTTCTTCCCAGTCACGACTACATTTACTATGCCCACGAGCGAGGTTTCTTAAAAACTAGGTAATGAAAGAATCATCGTTCTGTTGCGTAAGGTGTGAGCCATTGCAAATTATATGCCGGCTTTAGGCGTCACATACATATGGCCTTATTACTATGCCCGTTCGTTTAAAAGTGTTCATCGAGAAATTAATTTTTTATGGGTTGATTCGTAATGTTTCCAATTGGTACACAGTATTATTCACTATTCACATGTTTATCATTGTGCTATTTTATACTGACATACTCCACTGTATTAATAGTGCAAGGCGAAGTATTTTCAGTTTTCAAAACGTACTAGGTTGCAGTTAGACTATAGCCTTTAGATACTCTTCAACGTATGACAGAATCTTGAAATCTTCAATATGTATTAGAAATAGGGCAACTTTGCAGGGTGGATTTTTATCATCGTGACTGCTTCGTCACTTCTTGTCTGCCAGTGTACAGGGTGATTCAAAATCCGTATTACAGGCTTCTCGCGAGTGTAGCGGGGACTTGGTTTTGATGAGAAACACACGCCCCGAAATATACCGTTTGGATATAAAATAAGTTTTAAGATCGGACCACTTTCACACTTACCACTTCACGTTACGGACGCTCATGTTATGACCTGACAGTCTGGCGACCCCTGAACAAGCTGGTGACGAAATCGTCTCTGCGCTGCTGTGTTTTGATAGCCGCGCGCGCACTTGTGACAAAATTGTCGTTTTCTGTGCATTTTCCTCACCCCATTTGCTTCCAGTATTTCGCACACAAACATGACACCAACGCCTTTGCGCATGACTGTTAGCGAAGACGATATTGATAATGATGTTCATGTAGAAGAAGTGGAAGAAACACAAACACTTTTCAATAAAAATTTGCAGGATTATTCGAAGATAAACACGAAAGTTAAAGAATAGAAAGAAATCCATCGAATAATATTTTCTTGGAACAACATGTGTTCAGTTGGGACACATTCGTATATTTTGAGTTCCGTAAACCACTGGGTAAAACGGAACTGATATAGGATCAGTTCGTTGCCCGTCAGTCAGTCTGTTCGTACGCTATCAGCCATTTTTCTAACAGGGGAATCTCCCCATCGCACCCCCTCAGATTTAGTTATAAGTTGGCTCAGTGGATAGGCCTTGAAACACTGAACTCAGATCAATCGAGGAAACAGGAAGAAGTTGTGTGGAACTATGAAAAAAATAAGCAAAATATACAAACTGAGTAGTCCATGGGCGAGATATGCAACATCAACGATAACCTGAGAACAGGAGCGCCGTGGTCACGCGGTTAGCGTGAGCAGCTGTGGAACGAGAGGTCCTTGGTTCAAGTCTTACCGCGAGCGTTGTTTAGTTTCTTTATTTTCGCAAAGTTATGATCTGTCCGTTCGTTCATTGACGTCTCTGTTCACTGTAATAAGTTTAGTGTCTGTGTTTTGCGACCGCACCGCAAAACCGTGCGATTAATAGATGAAAGGACGTGGCTCTCCAATGGGAACCGAAAATATTTGATCGCAAGGTCGTAGGTCAACCGATTCCTCCACAGGAAAACACATCTGATATATTATATACGACACTGGTGACGGCATGTGCTTCAAATGACAGGAATATGTTGTCAATCCACCTAACTTGTACACTTGGCGAATGGGTAAAAAGATTCTTCTACCTTGTCCGATTTAGGTTTTCTTGTGGATGTGATAATCACTCCCAAAAAAGTAATTAAAACATAAGAGTTTGTCACATAAAATTCAACAAATGAGTGCTACAGTTTCACAGTCGCACAGTTTTCCCTGTGCTCTATCAAAAAATATGTTTTTTTTTTACGTTTTCAAATATTTCCGTGTGCAGACTGTCAAATCCTGCATATGTCCAAGCAAATCTGAACATGTCCTGGAATTTTGGAGGGCGAAGTTGATTATGTGTGAGTGCCTGAACTCGATAATTGTCTGAAAATAAAAAATTAAACTTTTCACTTGAGGGAAGACTTGAATCAAGCACCTTTCGTTACGCAACTGCTCATGCTAACCACGGGACCACGACGCTCCTCAGCTCACCCTGCCCTGATGTTGTATATCTTACACATGGACTACTCAGTCTGTATATTTCGCTTATTTTTTTCATAGTTCCACACAACTTCTTCCTGTTTTCTCGACTGATCTGTGTTCAGTTTTTCAAGGCCTATCCACTGTGCCAACTTATAACTAAATCTGAGGGGGGTGCGATGGGGAGGTTCCCTTGTAAGGAACGGGTGGACGTATCAAGTTGAAATGTATATTCCCTACGTCTATGGTCCCCTGACGATTTAAAACAAAGCTTCTAAGTCAGTTTAATCAAAATATACAGCCATTGATGTCACATATTTTGATACTCGCAAACTCACTCATTAAAAACTATAGCGGTAACCTAGAATCATGAAATTTGCCAAGAAGCAAGGTTTCAAAGTACAAGAAAAGGAAAAAAGATGAGAAATATCACTATATAATTATATCACACAAAAAATATAATTTTTTCGTTCTAGAGAGCCCTGGAATTCTCATGATAGGTATCTTGCCACTATCGATATCGATAACAGGCAAAATTCGGTATTGTCGATACTATCTTTATGCATGATTAGTATGTACAAAACCTTGGTGCATGATTCACTCTACCACTTATGAGGCTTTTTGCATGTTAATGTAGGTAAAATGCGAAGTAATTCATCAAACCTTCAGCATTCATTTTAAAACACTGAAAAAAATTCCTTGGATGTTTTTGAAGTTTATGAAACATTTTATATAACTTTCCACTCATGCCTGCGACTGTATAGGGGGTGCCACCCCACCTCCCCCTTTCCCATCAGTTCTTTTTTATGCTTTTTTCATTTAAATCTCATAAATTCGCAAATAATGACCGTCTCCTCAAAAAATTCGTATCGACGAATGACGATTGGATTTGAAAAGAAGTATAGTGGCTGTCATCCTACGTGAGCGCACCTTACTTTGATGACGTGACGTGAACAGTGACGGAAAGATATTTGTCACGGCAACAAAACTCGCTGTTTTTACGCCCAGACGAGCGCAGTTGAGTCTGCTGAGCGCTCCCGCTACCCCACCACTGCGCTACTTCAGGCAGCTGTGAGTGAGACGGCTGTATCACTGTCTAACTAACATATGTTAACACTGTGGCTATATGCTAATGGATGCACACGCACGCGGCTTAGGAAGACGTGTTTACAACGCGGTGCGGCTAATTCTAAGACACGAGTATTGCAGAGTACTTTTATAAGCATGTGTGAATCAGATGTATGTCTATTTTCAGCTTTCTACTTTTCGGCCAAAACAGTTACTTGTATTAGGCCTACCCGGTTAAATGAATACATCATATAGTGCTAATAACTAGCCAATCTTCATTGTTTATTGAAAACTGGCATACAGTCTGTTAACTTCTAAGTTGCCATAATTGCTCCCTAGTCCTGAGTCAGTAGAAGCTGGTAGAAGACGTAATGCTCCAGCCGTTTGCCATGTGTTTTCAGTTATCCGGGCCTGTTTTCTCCGTTCGCTGCTACACCGTTCTGAAATTGGCCAACATACTACAGCTACCAGCGACATATATTAACTGTGTGTCCATGTAGAGGCATAGGCGTGTGTATGAATGCGCGCACTAGTGTGTGTGTGTGTGTGTGTGTGTGTGTGTGTGTGTGTGTGTGTGTGTGTATTTCAATATAGCTCGAAATAGGATAATTTCGAATTTTGGCAAGTTTCCTTTCTAATTGCGTTTTCCCATCAACGACTCAGTGCTTCTTTAATCCAAAAGTATTTACATTCTACCAAATCTATCCTACAACATTTACATAACACATTGCACTGCTATTACTTACACCTAGTCTCAAGTTTGAGAGAATTTGTCACTCCATTCAGTATTACAGTATTACCATTAGAATTTTAATGAAACATACAGGAGAGCAATAGAAAAATCGCAGTTTCTGCCACTATTGCACTACAAACTGTTCTAAAAATGATGTGTTTTGGAAAGATCTTTAATATGGCCTGTTACCGAAGCTACATAATTTTTTAATACCGAAGTAGAAATTCGAAATGCATCAAATACAACATGCACTGAATAAAGATGGTAGCTGTTCGATCTGTTGCTGTCAGTTAATTACAACACAGGTCACGTTCTAGACCTCAGACTATGCTACTGATCAGTCTGTTACCACAGCCAGATTTTTTGCATTCACATTCGTTGGCTTAACTAACTCTCAACGGAATTTAGACCTTGGGCTAAGCTACAGATCACTCTGAAACCACAATCAAGTTTTTCGCTTTTACATTCATTGGCTTCGCCAACTGATAACTACGTTAGTTCTTATTATCACTGATGTCAATATCTGATAATCTACTTCTACTGGAAATATTTCAAAGAATCAAAAATGCACCGCCTACAGATATGATAGGAAACTGGCTAGTTTATTGAAAAATAGTGAAATTAGTTTTCAACACAGCTGTCTTTGGTAACTCCAAACGTGTCTCTGCAAGTTTATACGTGCGGGAGTTGGAAAATAAGTTTCCCCTGTCGACTGTAGTCAGAGTTGTGTGTGAAAGGAAAAAAAAGGAGAATGAGACATTAAAGATAAGACATATCTTTATTTTTCTACATAATTTCCAAGTACATTAAGACATTTGTCATACCGCTTTATAAGCGTCAAAAAGTCTTCTAGCAAAAATTCAGGGCGTTGCATATGGAAGAAGCATTGAACGGCTTGTTTGACATCAGCGTTGCTGCCAAAGTGCCTTCTGCTGAGAGTCTTCTTCGAAGCAGGAAACAGACGGAAGTCACTTGGTGCTAGAAACAAGAGTTGCGTTGCCGTCACCGTGTGTGGTCTCATATCGTCATCCAACAGCAGAGCACCAGATCTGAGAAGGCAAGTCCGCTTTTCCAAATCACCCCTTTCAATTTAGACAGAATGGCACAATGCCATGCAGTATTGATGGTTGCATCCTCCAGAACGTCCAGCAGTAAAACTCCTGTGGCGTTCCAGAAAATGGTGAGAAGCACTTTACCTGCAGGCGGAGTGCTTCTAATCTTCTTTCGGACAGGCGATGACGGATGTTTCCACTCCATGGATGGGCCCTTCGATTCGGGCGTGTAATGGTAGACTCACGTTTCATCTCCCGTCACATTCCGAAACAGAACGTCATTGCCAGATTCATGGCAATGCACGAGCTGTTCCAGGCTGAACGCCATGCATTGTTCCATGTGTGTTCGGCTCAGTTGGCGGGGCACCCATCGTGCTGACACCTTTCTGTATCGAAGACAGTCTAGGTCTCGGTATGTCCTGTACTTGCTGACGTCCATCACTGAAATTCTGGCACCATTTCCGCATCATTTGCCTCAACATTACACCTGACCCATACATCTCACAAGGTGGTCATGAATTTCTGTGCGTGATACTCCACGTGCCCATTCACAGCGGATAACAGCTCTCACTTCCGCATTTGACCGTGACTCCAAAACGCAGCTTCTTTCCAGAGCTCCAGGACAAGACTGAGCGGCTGGTCTCCGGTTTGTGCAGGCACTGCAACAGCACAATCTGCTCGATTCTGGTCAACCTCTACCCAATCGTGTATTGGTGTCTTGCACGTGCGGGTTCACCTGCTGTGTTGTCTTTCGCCCATATCACACAACTCTGCCCACAGTCGACAGGTGAAACTTATTTTCCAACTCCCCCTCATAACTTAACTTTTTCAGTCCACCATGAAAGTAGATCACTGGTATCACAAAAAGTGGAGTTACTTTGCTTCACTTTCAGACAGGTTTTCAAACAAATTCCTTGTAATGCATAAGTGTTCCATAAAATGACTTTTGGAAATGAAGTTAGTCTACTCTAAAACAGTATAAAACCCATCTAATAACATAAAAGGCTTATAAGATTTATTTTAATTTTATAATGTACTAAAAATTGGAGAAAAGTAGACCCTGGAGAAGGTCAACTTAATATAAACTATATTTTAAGACAGGATAACAGCTTAGGACAATGTTATCATCTCATATATGTTGTGTCACCTTATAGGGCCACCAATAAGCCAACTTTTATGTACTTTTTGATATTAAAGGGCGAAAAATAATAAAATTTAAATATTTTCTGTAAATTTAGGATGAAACAACATAATTTAGTGTTGTTTCGTTATCAAAGAAAAGACCAGTTTTTAACTAGATATTCTGGTATGTAAAACTGGCAGTGAATAGACCAGGAAAATGTTTTGCATCAATTTATCACCATCAACCAACTCTGACACTGAGAAAATGGCTCTTTTGCTGAAACATTTTGAAGGATTTTTAAGTTCAGTTGCCTCCTGCCATTTGTTAAAAAGGGCAACTTAATTGGAGGCCTTTTCCAGTTATCAAGTGATAGCATGACAGTATTTACACTTGCACTATCTTCTTTAAAACTGTCAATAACACAAGTGTAATTAATGTGTAATTTCGAACAGTATAACCACAAAACATGCTTGCTGGTTGTCCAGATTTTTATTTATGACAGATGAAAATCCAGGATGGAATGTAACAATATGGTGAAAAGCATAGTAGCTACCACCATATAGTGGAGTTACTGAGTCGCAGATAGGCACAACAGCACAACAAAAAGACTGTCACAAAATAAACTTTCAGCCAACAAGGCTTTTGTCAGAACTAGACACACACACACACACACACACACACACACACACACACACACACACACACACACACACACATGACCACAGTCTCTGTCAGTTAAAGTCAGACTACAAGCAGCAGTGCATGATGGGAGAGACAACTGGGTGGGGTAATGAGGAGGTTAGGGCGGGGAGAGAGGGGATAGCAAAGTAGGGGGTGTAGAACAGTAAAGTGCTGCTAATGGGATTGTGCAGGGACGAGGTGGTGAGAGGGTAGGTGCAGTTGAGATGTTAGATGGAGGGTGGGGGTGGGGGGTAGCAGAAAGGGTGAGGAGTAAAAACACTAGGTGCATTGGTGGAATACAGGGCTGTGTGGTGCTGGAAAGGGAACAGTGAAAGGGCTAGATGGGTAAGGACAATGACTAACGGAATTCAGGAGGGTTATGGGGACATAGGATATATTACAGGGACAGTTCCCACCGGCACATTTCAGAAAAGCTTGTGTTGGTGGGAAGGATCCAAATGACACAGGCTGTGAAGCAGTCATTGAAGTGAAGAACATTGTGTTGGGCAGCATGCTCAGCAACACGGTGGTCCAGTTGTTTATTGGCCACAGTTTGTCGGTGGCCATTCATGTGGACAGACAGCTATTGGTTGTCATGCTCACATAGAATGCAGCCCAGTGGTTGCAGCTTAGCTTGTAGATAACAGGACTGGTTTTACAGGTAGCCCTGCCTTTGATGGAGTAGGTGATGTTTGTGACCTGACTGGAGTAGGTGGAGGTGGGAGGTTGTATGGGACATGCTGTGAGGCATGGGGTTGATAGCAGGGATTGTGTAGGGGTGGACGAGAATATTGTGTAGGTTTGGTGGGTGGCTGGGTACTGCAGTTTTGGGGGGGGGGGGGGAGGAGGCATAATGGGTAGTATATTTCTCATTTCAGGGCACAATGACGAGAGACCCATATCCCTGCAATAGACTTAGATGTCCCATAGAACCTCCCACCACCATGTTCGGTAGTCTGGTCACAAACATCACTTATCCCATCAAAGGCAGCGCTGCCTGTGACACCAGTCATGTGATCTACAAGCTAAGCTGGAATCATTGTGCTGCATTCAATGTGGGCATGACAACCAATAAGCTGTCTGTCCACATGAATGGCAACTGACAAACTGTGACCGAGAAACAACTGGACCATCCAGTTGCTGAGCATTCCACCTGACATGACGCTCTTCATTTCAATAACTGCTTCACATCCTGTGCCTTCTGGACCCTTCCCACCAACTCCAGCTTTTCTGAACTGCACAGGGAGGAACTCTCCCTGGGATATATCCTATGTTCCCAAAACCCTCCTTCGGTATTTATTATACTTACTCAACTAGCCCCATCCCTGTTCACTTTCCAGAATTAAACAGCTGTTTTTTCCGCCAATGCATTTGGTCTGTTTACTCCTCTACTTTTTTGCTACCCCCTTCCTCTTCCGCCTCCAACTAACCTCTCTATTGCACCTACCATTTCTTCACCTCATCAGTGCACACTCCCACTAGCAGCACTTCACTGTTCCCCACCCCCTACCCTGCTATACCTCCCTCTTCCCATCCCAGTCTCCTCCTTATCCTCACCTTGTTGCCTCTCTCCTCATGCGCTGCTGCTCGTAGTCTGGCTTCAGCTGCCAGAGACGGTGATCGTGTGTGTGAGTTTTATTTGTGTGTGTGTGTGTGTGTGTTGGTGGAAAGCTTATTTTGACACATTCTTTTTGTTGTGCCTATATGCAACTCAGCATCCCTGCCATATGGTGAGTAGCAACTATCCTTTTCATAATATTATTTTTCATTTCCTTGGTTTTTTGCTAGTACCTAGCACTGGTTTAGAAGCATTTTGTGCAATTTAAAAAAGGATTCCAAATTCTGAATATTGGTGATGTCCTAGATTCTGTTTACATTTCCACCATACAAAAACAACATTCGTCTCTTAGCAGTACTTGTGTTCAAGTAATAGGTTTCATCATGAGCCAAATCAGGTCTAAAACAAAGTAATGAAAATGTGCAGCTAGTTGACCATTTTTTATTTTATTTACTTATTTCTTTTAATTTTTTTCAAAGTTGCTGTACTTTTTTCAAAAAATTACCTTCACGGTTCTTTTAGATCATACATTATGTTCATTACAACTTTTTAGGTATAATATAGACAATAACTAATTTCCACACATAAATCAATGTCATTTGCATTTTGTTTAAGAAGTTTTCTGGTAGCAGAATACCACTTTTTTTGATAAAATTATCTCAGAAATACAGTAGTACAGATATGGTTAGCAGAAAATATACACCACTGTTTGTGGAAATTGTAACACCAAGAAGGAAATGCATGAATTCAATTAATTTAATACCACAAGTTAGGTACATGACAAGCAACAAGTGATTACGTTGCACATGTCCTTTGAGCCCTACTATTCAGTATGTCGTGTGGCCACCATGCACTGCAACTAGAGCTGCTATAAATTGTGGCATTAAATCAATAAGGTTCCGAATATGTTTCTGAGGGATTTTCCTCCATGCAGTTTGTATCCGAGCCCACAGATCCGTGACATCAGTTACCGGAGGACCATGACACACAAGGTGCCGACCAACCATATCCAACACATGTTCGATGGGCACCATGTCTGGTGAACGTGCAGGCCAGGGAAGCAATGGTACCTGTCAATCTTTGAAGAAGGCATGTACATTCCTCACAATATGTGGCTGGGCATTGTCATGTTGAAATGTGACCTGTGGAGAGGCCTGAAGCAGAGGGCGTACCTCAGGCTCCACAACTTCTATTAGGTATCAGTTGCTGTTCAAAGTTCCCGCAATACGTACGAGGCGAGATCGGTTGTTGTAACCAGTGGTGCCACAAACCATCACATCAAGTGTATGCCCACTATACCATTCCCCAATGAAGTCCTCCAGGTTGCACTTGCTACGGTACTACCGGACGTGTATGCGACCATCACTATAGGACACGTTGAAGTGGGACTCATTCGTAAAGATTACATGTTGGCACTCAGCACCCCAGTGACGGTGTTCACGTGCCCATTGCAGTCAGAGGAGCTTGTGGTTTCTGGACAACAGAAGCCGAAATAATGTCATGCATGCAACCAGTCCAACCTGCAGCAGACGGCGACAAACTGTCGATGCAGACAAGTTCACACCCGTTGCAGTGCTCCAGCAATGAGCCAACACTGTGGCTGATACTGTATGGTCCGTAATGGCCATGTGGACAAGATGACGGTCATCCCATGCTGTGGTCATATTTCGTGGTCCAGTTCCCACTCGTTGCTGCGTACGAACTTCCTCTATCCATTGCTTCCATGCATGCAGCTCTGTTTCCTGGAGACCGATCATTCTGCCCCGTTCAAATTCACTCACATGCCGATAGTGCTCCCTTTGACATCGACGAGGCATACAGGGACTTGCTGTATTGTTTAGACCTTGTGTAACAACTCTGCATCTACTAGACTAGGTGCAACAGCAACCCTGTAATACCGACACAAGAGGTCTCTGCTCGGCCTTCGTATACCCCGTCTCTCTGCAAAATGTGTCATGTATTGCTTGCACATTCATCACCACTTCCACTAAGTGTGGTTCAATTTGATTAATTCCTTCTCAGTGTTCCACTTTTCACAAGTGCATATTATCAAAATATCCAGAATAACTCAAACATATGAGCTAGTGGAAGCTGTCAACTGGTGGACAGAGTGAAAAATGTTCTGAAATCTTTATTAGAATAGGTGCTAGCTAGGATTGACACTTTTTTTAAAAGTTGCAGCAAAGTTACCCCTGCAGGGGCAAAGTAACCACACTGTATGGTTTATCAGCTTCTGTAAAAGTGCTTCAATATAGAGGCAGTCAATTCCTTGTTTGAAGATTTCATCCCACTAAATCAAGTTTAGGCTCTGTCTGTCATTCTTATAGCTTGCATCTATCTCTGTGTCTCTTGTAACTTGTTGTCTGCCCCACTCCCTCTTATAACTGGCATCACTCTCTGCCTCTCCCTGTTATTCCACATTTGCCCCTGAAATATCACTCTTTCTTTGAAATTTCTTTTTCCTTATGAGATTGGCATACAGTGGAACTCTATCCTTCCTGAAGAGTCCTGCTATGTCCTGCTATACCCCTAAGCTACAATAATGTCAGATATCACTTTCTTTTTGTTTATGTCTCTCAGTCACCATTGACAAAACTATGTCTTTCATGCTGCTCACATACTACCTGCTGTCATGTACAGAATAAAGTGAATAATTTTCAAATGCAACTGATAGATTTTTATCATTATAACTACGGAATTTTTTGCTGTAGCTTTATTGTGATGAGTGAACAATGTTCTTGCAGATGATCTGTTAATGATATATACAGTGAGAGCCAGTTACGTTTCTGTCTTTGCCTGAGAAATCTTTCAGGGCTGCACTTGGGAATCTCAGAGTTCTTTGAAGAACTGTAGATGTCTTTATCTTTGTTTCTAATGTTGTTTGGTCTCAGGAGTGTAACAGTGGATACAAGTCTCATTGGTGGTCTCAAATTTGTGCATAAAATCATTAGCACTGTTCCTAACTATTGGCAGATTTTGCATAGAAATACTCTTTGCCGCCAATGTACTCCATTTAAAATTACTTTGTGATTGATGGCTGTATGCTGGCAATACTGTCTCATTCCACTGCAGTCCGTTAATCTCAGTCATTTTAATCAGAGTGTACTACTTATTGGAAATAATGTAGTGCAATTATTCACCTTTATTTCCTGTTGTGCAATCAGGAACTGTTCCTGTAGTTTCCTGTGTGACTACCTTAAGTACTTGGCTGTACCTTAAGCATCTGGTTGGAGTTATCTTCATTTTCTGTGAATATATTTAATTTCATAAATACAGAAATAAGTAGTAATAAATGATGTCAAGAGATTCAAGGAAACGTACTCTGATTCACATTTGATCTGTACACCTGTTAAACTCTTCGTTTGGATGCATTTAATAACATACTGAGAAATTCTTTGTTCATCAGGAACTTTTCCTATAGTTTTCTGTGTGACTATTGTAAATACCTGGCTGGAGTTGTCTTCAGTTTCTGTGATCATATTTAAACCCATAAATACAGAAATAAATAGTAATAAATGACAGTGCAGGATTCATAGAAACTTATTCCAATTCACTTTGGTCTGTACAGCTGTCAAACTCTTCATTTGGACACACTTAATAACATACTGAGACATTCCTTGTTCATATTCTATGCCACTTCAACCAGTTCATATAGCAGTTAACAGGTACACATTACATCACATTTGAAACTGGCATCAAAAGCATTACTAGCATTAATGTGGATTAACAAAATTTCCTATCATTTCCTTTCCTGTCCTATTTATCAGCTTCTTCTTATGAACAACTAAAAATTCTCAAGAAGTGGAGACCAATATGCGTAATTCATATCATCCAGGCCATCTCAACTACCATCTCAGATTTGAATGAAATTTGGCTTATGTATTGTTCTGTCTTTGGAGTTAACTGACCATACCAAATTTAGAATGTTATGTCTGTTTTAATTTTACGGTACTTCATAGTTCAAAAGTTTTGTTGTTCTTAACACTGAGTTCAGAATGCTCAAAGGAGCACGTGCTGACATTCTGAAAACAAACGACAATTTTTTTTAATGATATTAACAATTTGAAATTTGGAGGTTCTGTCCTCTATAATGTAGAAAAAAAGTCTCATATCTTTAGATAAAACCACCAACACAGAAAAAATGTGTACTTACATTTTTATACAGTGGAACGTACAGTAATGGATAATAATATGGAAATGGTAGATCACTCCTCACCACACAGAGTAGGCATTGATACCAAAAGGCAGTAGCCATTGTGTGAGAATTGTTATGTGAGAATTCTTTTGAGAAAGCACTTTGCCGGAGAGCTTACATATTTCAAGTATTCTGTTTTTTTTGTGCCTGAGGACTCACCACCTCCTCTGTGTGGTTAGTAGCAGCCTATCATTTCCATATTGTTGTTATACTTATTTACATTTTTTTATTTTATATTGTGCTGAAACCTTGGTTCACCATTATGTTGTATATAACATGCAAGGAAAAGGAGCAATCCTTAAAATAATTTGCAAGTCATGGGCTATCTCATGGAAAAATAAAATTAATGAGGCTCTTGTTGCTATGTTCTTTTTTGTATTTGCAACAAATAATTCCATAATTTTTTCTTGAGAACAAAAAACAAACCACTGAAACTTCAAGGTCCCCAAACTAAGTACTTTTGACGCATTTGGAATTTAACTGACTAAACTTATAAAGGAAACAAGCTCAACATATAGTATTTAAAGAAAGCTCAATTTTACTCAATTTTTAAAACAACACAACTAACTACAGTAGCCATAATGTACATATAACAGTAACATTTTTTTCTGTATAGTGTATACAGTCCTCTGACAATTGTTCACTTCTTACAGCTGATGTTTGGGAAGTTCAACAACAGCCAGTGCACAAGTGTGATGTGTGATGGCATAGGAGGGACAGTTGAATGATCAGGACAAAATAACATTTTTCAAAAACCTCTAGAAAATCAAATACTATCTGCATCATATTTGTTTCAGTTCCGTAGTGGTAACATCAACAAAGTTAAATTTTGTTTTTACTTCTGAAGAGTCTGTAAATCACATGCATTCTGATTATGAAGAGTACTTTGCAAAGCTTCAAACAATTCCTGGAACGAGAAGTTTCGATAACTTTAAGTCATGAGATTGTTTAGGGAACTTGGGAGCAAAGAGGATCAGTAGGATATGCAACCTGTCTTGAACTATAATTTAAATAATAAACTGACATCTTTGTGAGAGACGAAAATTTGAACCAATCAAATGCAGCATGTAAATAGCCCAATATTTGGGATAATCATTGACCTAAGTACTACAGAACATCATGTTAATATACAATTTATGCATCCACTATGACCTCTGCCACCATTTCCCTAGCCAAAATGAGATTATGTCTTGCCATATGTACTTTTGTTTAACAAATTGAATTGACTTGAGTCTTTTTTTTTAAATATTGTTGGTTGAGCTTGTGTCTTTTATAAATTTAATCACTTGAAATTCAAGTTAATCACATATTTTCTTCACAGAACATAATTAAAGTTGAACAACCAAGAAAATAATTATTTCATATCATAATTTGAGAAAATGCTTATCTCTGGATTTATCTGACATAAACATACACATCTCTGAAAGAGTGGTGTATCATGTCATTTTTAGAAGAGTTTGAGATAGATGCATCATTAACCATTTTCTTACATGGTATTAATGAATCTGAACCATCACAAACATTTTCAGTATTTTTCAGTAGCCTACTAACTAGTCTTCTATTCAACCAACGAAACTCGTGTTGTCATCTTACATTATTGTTATAAACACTTAAGTCCTTTTCTCCTCTATTACATGATTGCATCATTTTATTGTCATTTCCCTGTTTAGTTGCATCTCACAACAATGAGGCAATTCATTTTCACATGTGGTTGATGTACAAGTTTGATATTTGGTTGTATTTGGGAAACCTGCCTTTACTGTTTTGGTTTCTTGAGATTCTTAAGCAGAGAGTGCTTAAAATTAGTTAGGTAGATCAAATGACTAATGCAGAGGTACTGGATTGCACTGGAGAGAAATTACATGTATGGCACAATTTATTTAAGAAAAAGGGTTCGTTGGCAAAACATTCTAAGGCATAAAGGAGTAGTTAATTTGCTAATGGATGGAAGTGTTTGGGGAGAGAGGAGATCCAAATTATAAATACTAAGATTTTAAATTATGAATATAGTAAGTAAGGTCAAAAGGATGTAAAGTGCCATTGTTATGCAGATACATAAAGAAATTCATGATATAAATTAACACAGAGAGCTGCACAAACCAATCATTTTACAGGAAGTACAGAATGTAGATCTGGGGTTCTCAAACTTTTCCTGTGACAGAACACTTTGAGAATCCTGGTACTTTGCTAGAATACCTTGTTTATTTTGAACACTAGTAAAATTTTTAAAAAATTAGAAAAACTTGTTTTACACTTTTGGAAATTGAAATAAGAACACCGTGAATTCATTGTCCCAGGAAGGGGAAACTTTATTGACACATTCCTGGGGTCAGATACATCACATGATCACACTGACAGAATCACAGGCACATAGACATAGGCAACAGAGCACGAACAATGTCGGCACTAAGACAGTGTATATCCACCTTTCACAGCAATGCAGGCTGCTATTCTCCCGTGGAGACGATCGTAGAGATGCTGGATGTAGTCCTGTGGAACGGCTTGCCATGCCATTTCCACCTGGCACCTCAGTTGGACCAACGTTCGTGCTGGATGTGCAGACCGCGTGAGACAACGCTTCATCCAGTCCCAAAATTGCTCAATGGGGGACAGATCCGGAGATCTTGCTGGCCAGGGTAGTTGACTTACACCTTCTAGAGCACGTTGGGTGGCACGGGATACATGCGGACATGCATTGTCCTGTTGGAACAGCAAGGTCCCTTGCCGGTCTAGGAATGGTAGAATGATGGGTTCGATGACGGTTTGGATGTACCGTGCACTATTCAGTGTCCCCTCGACGATCACCAGAGGCGTACGGCCAGTGTAGGAGATCGCTCCCCACACCATGATGCCGGGTGTTGGCCCTGTGTGCCTCGGTCGTATGCAGTCCTGATTGTGGCGCTCACCTGCACGACACCAAACACGCATACGACCATCATTGGCACCAAGGCAGAAGCGACTCTCATCGCTGAAGATGACACATCTCCATTCGTCCCTCCATTCACGCCTGTCGTGACCCCACTGGAGGCGGGCTGCACGATGTTGGGGTGTGAGCGGAAGACGGCCTAACGGTGTGCAGGACCGTAGCCCAGCTTCATGGAGACTGTTGTGAATGGTCCTCGCCGATACCCCAGGAGCAACAGTGTCCCTAATTTGCTGGGAAGTGGCGGTGCGGTCTCCTACGGCACTGCGTAGGATCCTACAGTCTTGGCGTGCATCTGTGCTTCACTGCGGTCCGGTCCCAGGTCGACGGGCACGTGCACCTTCCGCCGACCACTGGCGACAACATCGGTGTACTGTGGAGACCTCACGCCCCACGTGTTGAGCAATTCGCCGGTACGTCCACCCGGCCTCCCGCATGCCCACTCTACGCCCTCGCTCAAAGTCTGTCAACTGCACATACGGTTCACGTCCACACTGTCGCGGCATGCTACCAGTGTTAAAGACTGCGATGGAGCTCCATATGCCACGGCAAACTGGCTGACACTGACGGCGGCGGTGCACAAATGCTGTGCAACTAGCGCCATTCGATGGCCAACACCACGGTTCCTGGTGTGTCCGCTGTGCCGTGCGTGTGATCATTGCTTGTACAGCCCTCTCGCAGTGTCCGGAGCAAGTATGGTGGGTCAGACACACCAGTGTCAATGTGTTCTTTTTTCCATTTCCAGGAGTGTATTTAGTGATTGCTTCAATTGTAAATCATGACTAATAACATGGAGATCATAATAAAATTTAATAAAGTAATTAGTACCTTCAAAATATCATAACAAGAAGAAAATGTCATGTTATTGAAAGTTTTCATGCAGCTCAGTCCCCACATTACACCATTGTTCCAGAGAACACAGTTCAAGAAACCCTGATCTAGACAGAAGTACCTCAAATCATTGATAATTGATTTGGTTTATAGAGAAGAGGATATTACCATGTTAAAAATGAAACCCTGAAACTTCCTGGCAGATTAAAACTGTGTCCTGGACCGAGATTCGACCTTTGCCTTTCTTGGGCAAGTGCTCTACCAACTGAGCTACCCAAGCACGACTCAAGCACCCTTTTACTCCTACTCATGCAGATATACTTAAAAACTAGTTCTTTCAGACACTTTATGTTATAGGGCAAATAATTAAATCTTTTCTTTGGTAGTGGGTCATAAATATAATTATTCCCCTCTAGTGTTGTAGCTATTCATATTACTGTTTTTCCAAAACTATGGTGGGTTATGTATGCCAAATTTCATTAGCAAATATATATAGTGTGAGAGTGGAGTTAAAATACATAATCCCTTGAAGGGGTACCTTTATGACCACCACATAATTATTCTTACTGCTTACTTTCATGCAGTCAGTAATTTGTAAGTGGTAAATTACTCCAGGAAATTATACTGTATGACATTACTGAGTGGAAATATGCAAAAGATGTCAGAAAGTTGCTTTATTTATTTCCAAGACTGGCAGTTGTATGCAGAGCAAAAGTAACTAAACTTATTTATTTGAGAAGCTCTACTCTATTTACTGGGTCCTATTCATGTGGTACATCAGTTTCTGGCCTGACTTTGTTTGTTGTACAGAACAGAATAGCCTACATTGAATTTTCTTAAAATTGAGAGAGAGCCCATTTTCAGAGAACCACCTAATAATACTTTAACAAACATCATTAACAATACCTGGTTGCTTTCTCCAAAGGGGATTTATTACACCACTAGTAGTGTCTCCAAAAAGCACCAATACTGCTTGTTGAAAGTTAAGTGGAAGGTCATTCACATATATATTGAACAGGAATGGACCCAATATCAAACTCTGTGGGACTCCCTTTGTCATTTCTTCACAGTCACCAAATTTTTCTACTGTTCCAACCTTATTTGAATAATTCATCACATTATTTTGAATACTGTTGCTGCAGCAGTTTGCTATTAACATCATTAAATATATTGATAATGAGAAGGAGAAAGGAGTGATAGTGCTGACAGAAAAGGTGATAGAACATTTAAGTATAACGTTAGAGTTAAGTAAACCAGTGATGTGTGGATTACAGAAGGAGGGACACATTGACAAACGTAGTGGGATTCAAGTACACCCCTCAAAGAAGACAAAGAGGAAGAAGAAGAAGAAGAAAAAGAAGCAAAGTGAATAAGTATCCCATTGCCAATATGGATAAATGTATTATTAAGCAGCAATTTTTATGAGATGTTCGTATCACAAAAACATCACTTATCACAAGAAATATCATCTTTTCGAATATGACAGCTTTTACCACAAAGAATTTTTGTATTTCATTTTATATTTTTGTTTTTATTTACAGCATGCTTCTTAACTGCTGGCTGAGGCCCATTACACATGTGTGCTCATTCATTTAATCCATGAGCTCTCTTTAGATATATTGTTACAGCCAAATGCAATTTATTTGAGCTCCAGTTACCATAACACCTTTCCATTGCCACACTGTATTACAAAATAATTTTTTACTTAATAACTTAGAAGGAAGACATCAGAAAATTCACCATATCATTTCTAAACATTATGTTGCATTAGTAATGCTAAATGATTATTATAAATGTGCTAAGTGCTTATTATATGACCATGTTTCTCAAATGGCACTGGTACAATATTGGATATGCAATGTTGCTATTTTGCCATTTTCATACAAATGAACCATAATGCGTACATATTCATGAGTGTCTGAAAACTAAGATTATTTTATGTGTATTCACCCATAAAACTTTATGTTGTTACTTACCTTATAACAGTAATTCACTTCGCCATATAAACAAAAAGGTGAATGAAAGCTTTAAAAAAAAAAAACTGTCTTCAGACAATCTAGTACTCAACACAAAGAGATGATATGACTTCTACAGGGTGTATACAACCTCGGACAGCCAGGAGATCTGGGAAAAACCCAGGAATATTTTTTTCTGGGGGAAAACCAGGGAATTTTTTAGAATTCTGAGAATTTTTCATCGTTTTAGTGTTCAGTTAAATTTTTGTGATTTTAAATGGTAAGAAGCAATACTTTAACAAATAATATTACTGTATCCTGCTTCTGCAGAATAATACTGCAGCAACAAAACATGAATGAGAGGGGGAAAAAAATGAAAATAAAATTTAAGTCACAAAGGAAATGTGCCATATACAACAACAAAACACAGTGTTCATACAAGTGTCTGCCAATAGCAACGTGTGTAAAAGGCTTTAGGAAGACTATTCAATGCTTTTTAACAAGTAATTGCTTCTGATGAGTGTGTGTGACAGCTGTTTACATTAGATTCGTTTTAATTTAACGGTTTACCCGTACGAATATAAGGGGGTCATGCGTCATTGTAACCTGCGCAAGCACAGTGACGCCTGTTATCTGGCGCTCTCTGGCAACTGCTGAAACAAACCTATTTTTTTACAAGTGATGGGAAAATATTGCGAATGATGGTTTGAAAAGCATTACTTTCAAAGTAAATTTCCTTTTATGCAAGATGAACTATGTGCTAGAATGTATGACAAATTTCTTAAATCACAGAGCGTTTGAATCTCATTTAAAAATAAACTCTTTGGGGATGACCATCTAGAAGAATTTCGAGCCCAGAAGATCAGACATTTACATTGTTACTAAAAATTTTACTGACACATATGTGAAACTTTTCTTTTCTTGTAGCAACAATATATATATTAATTTAAACCATTAACTTTTCGTATTTGTGTTTCACGCTACTTAAGAGTGATCTTGCTATTGGCTGACTACATCAGGTGCCCTATGCTATCATCAGCTCGCAAGATCATGTGACATGACCTGTGACTGGCTTACAAAAGAATGTTGCAATCTCGAATTCAATGCTTCGGAAAGTAACATACAGTGTTTGGTGGAATTCGAATTTATACCTTCATAACAGGAAAATATGCAGAGTAAGTGTCGCTGCACATCAAAGGTCTTCCCAATTTGTGTTTTTTTTCAATGAGTTTCATTTTCTAAAGTGCCGGGAAATTCTTCGTTGGTGTACGAAAACATAAACCATCAAAGGATTGGTAAGTTTTACAGTGCCGAGGAAAAGTATACTTTCAATTAATACAGAGAAAGTGTATTTTCACCCAGGAGAAAGTGCATTTTCAACCAGGAAATCCGGGAAAAATCCAGGTTTTTTTTTCCTTGTCCATGTATACACCCTGTCCTAGAAGGATACAATTCGTGCTGACCATATTAAATGTCATTTATGACAAGAGGTTGGAATTTTACAGCAGTGATACAAATTTAGAGCCTGTGCTATATAGGCAACTCTCCATTAAATGTGTAGCATGTGATAGTGCTCCACTTTTAAGAATAATGTTGTGTATGCTGTCACTACCTCCTTGCCACACCTGAAAAGGTCTTCAGTATTCATCTTCTGTGGTGTGAAAATTACACACCTGGTTTCTATTATGATTGTGTTTTTATGTTTCATGCCAGTGCCATGTTCTAGCTGTAGTTATTCACAGAGATGACATTAGTAGGGAAAGATGAGCAGGTGCACCCATAAAGTATATGGGAGAATAGGATAGAAGTAACAGTACCATATTTGAGAGACACTGGAAACATGCCTGCAGAAAGAGAAATAGTAGTCCTGTGTGTTCTCTACATGACAAATAAATCAGGGCTGGGTTAAGTAAGTATTTTTCAGTGATACTCATCTGTTATTGTTGTGATGCTGTGCTGTTTTATGTATTGTGTGTGAGTGGTATTGTTGTATGAAGTTGTCTTGGGTGTTTATATGCTGAGTTCATTCCCATGTTTTTATGTGTAGGATATGTCATTCATTTCTTTGTTAGTTTATAGCTGCTCTTATGATGCAGAATGCATGCAATTGTAAGTTTTTTTGGAATAGTAATTTCTCATTTTCTATTCGTATTCATGAAGTCAGTTGTAGTTTACATTTTTTTTGGCTGTGTATCATTCACAGAGCGATTTTTCTGTTGCAAACATAATGTTAAATAAATGCGAATTTGATTTTCACATTGAACATTTATGCTCTTTTATCAATGATAGATTAATATGTTTGGCAGATTGATGACTTGATGCTCTGCACTTTCATTCTGTTATGATGTGTCAGTACACTATGGGTTCATTAATTCATTAATGTAGCTTCCAGTGCATTGTTCTGTTACTTGACATGTGTAAAGTACTTCCATTTTCTTAATATAATTAATAATTTTTATAAAATGGAGCAATATGTAGCACTTCAGTATGTTTTAGACTGCCAACATATTTACAAATGTTAAGTAAACTCATTTTGTGGTTCGTCTGTCTACTGTTAAAGTATTAACTATTGTTCAGTATCAGTGTCTTTGTAGATTTCAGAGAGCATCACATATCTTCCATTAATGCTCCCTTGTGAATGACCATTTGTGTGTATTTGTTGTGTAAGGGTCTTTGTTTGTAAATAATGAAAGGAGCTGAGACAACCACTCACTGTACAGGGAAGATGCTGAGTGTGCTACACCATGCAGCTGTGTCTATTCACACTACAAACTTGACCGGTGGATTGCTGTATCATGAATAATACACAGCCAAAAAGATGTAAACTACAACTGACTTCATGAATACTGGTAGAAAAAGAGAAATTACTCTTCCAGAAAAACTTACAATTGCATGCATTCTGCATTATAAGAGTATCTATAAACTAACCCGGCTCTACAAAACAGGCTGTATCATATTCCAACACATAGACAAGCATAACCCACCAGTCAGTTTATGAGTTGTATTCTGATGCAGTCCTTGGGAACAAGTGATACCAGCCTCACCATCCACAACATTTGCATCACCATAGGCAGTGAAGCATTTGCATTACAGCCTGCTTCCACTGACCATTTGTCCATGGGAACACTTAGCAAGTATCAGTTTGCGTGTGTGGACTCACTCTGGTCATCACACAGTAAGTAATTAATAGAAATATAAACAATACTGAAACAAATGATATTAAACTGTTGTATTAGTTAGCTGTGAAGAATGAAATGTTTAGTAACTGTTTTTCATCTCGTTTATGTGTGTATTACCTGATCAACATCTCAGCTGTATTGTTCATTGTTACCTTTACGCCTTCCATTATTTGTATTACAACCAGGACATTACAGCATTGTAGTATCATAATCTTTTTCTGTTTGTGGTAACCTTCTTTCTGTGTTTAGAAGCATCTTCTTTCTTCATTTGACGAAAATATGTTTAAAATGGATGGTATGTAAAAAGTTTGTCTTTGAGACGTAGATCTTTGTGCAGTGTTTACATTTTTTACCATTATAAGATTCTTCTTTGGTGGTCTGCAGAATGTAGTAATGATACTGTACCATATATCATAATAGTCCTAATATAAATACGCTTTTTCCACAAAATCGAACTATGAAAAATTAGGATGTAGCATATCTTTGCGACCCTACAGATACTAGTGAATTTTCACATCATACAAACTTCAGACTTTGTGCTGCAATCATTGCTCGCACCTTGCCAGCATGGTACTGATGAAGCTGGCCCACTTTGCTCTAGCACTATGTGTAACTTGCACCATCGCTGTATGCCACGGTGCTTTACTCACAATGATGCTCATCAGGTGAGGCTACAAGGCTGGTTAGAGTTTTCAGCTGTGGCCATAGGTGCGCCTTCCAAAACTCGAGCTGTGATTGGCTGCTTCAAGTTAACTTTATCAGTGCTGTTGCTTAGTGAACTCCTCATTGTTTGTGCACTTTCTCTCACACCATATATTTATATCTACGTTTCCATCTACATTCGATCTCTGTAAACCACCATCAAGTATCTGAAATGACTGTCATGTGCACGGCACCACATATTAATGTTTCTTGCTATACCATTCTGGTACATAGCATGGAAAAATTACTGATTAAATGCCTCCATGCTAGCTATAATTAGTGCAATCTGGTCTTCCCAATCATTACAACAGCGATGCATATGGGGCTTTAATGTATTCCTCAATTTGTCACCTAAGTCTGGCACTTGAAACTTTGCAAGGATTTCGTTTGCAAGATAGTTTTGTGTGTCTTAAAACATCTGCCAGCTCAGATTTTGATGGTCTCCCATGGATTATACGAACGTGTAACTACTGGTAAAACTCTTCTTCTAATGTTTTCAATATGTACTCACAGTTGTACTTGGTATGGACGCCACACATTTAAGCTGTATTCAACTAGGCTAACTACATTGTGTGCTTATGAGAAAATTTTAAGAGTGAGAGCTGCAAGTGATGATTTTAACTATAATTTTTTTTCAGCTGTTTCTTTCCTGCAATTAAACATGAAGGTTCAAAGGTACAAGTCACAGATGTAGTTCATCAATTAGGTGGGGATAAAGATTGACAAAATTCTATGTTGTAGCGAGGAGGACTATGACTTGCTGTCCCATAGCAATTAAATTAATAGTTTTTGGTAGAGTCTTCATATCTTTAACTGCTTCAATTCTGTAATATACAAAAGGGAACCAGGCACAGTAATTGAAGCTCAATGTTGAGACTGTTTGTACTGAGTTTATTTACATATGTAATAGTTTATAAATGCATGGCAGACAACAGTGACACACACAAAAACCAAATTACAAGATTAAATAACTCTTAGCATTTTCATCAGAAAATCATCTAATCAGTGTAATTAGCTATCAGCTAAATCTCGAAGGTCATGGAACATCTCAGTACATGAAATTAAAATGAAAAATAATAACATATAAAAAAATGTTTATGAACCCGAAAAAAGTGAAGCCGTAAGTTTAAGTAAATGCAATCAACAATACAACAAGAATCAGCTTAATTTTTCAAGGAACTCTTCAACAGAATAGAAGGAGTGACCCATGAGAAAACTCTTCAGTTTTTGAAAGTGTGTGGATTACTGCTAAGATATTTGAATTCCAATGGTAGCTTATTGAAAATGGATGCAGAAGTATACTGCACTCCTTTCTGAACAAGAGTTAAGGAAGCATGATCCAAATACAGGTTTGATTTCTGCCAGGTATTAACTAAGTGAAAGCTGCTTATTCTGGGGAATAAGCTAATATTGTTAACAAAAATTGACAGCAAGGAATATATAAATATATATTGAGAGGCCAATGTCAAAATACCCAGACTCGTGAACAGGGTCAACAAGAGGTTCATGAACTTACACCACATATTGCCCGAACCAGCATTTTCTGAGCCAGAAATATCATTTTAGAGTGTTAAGAGTTACCCCATAATATAATACCATATGACATACGCGAATGAAAATAAGCAAAGTAGATTAATTTTCTTGTCAAACGACCATTCACTTCAGATACCATTCAAATAGTAAAAATGGCAGCATTAAGTCTTTGAACAAGATCCTGAACTTGGGCTTTCCACGACAGTTTACCAATGTTGCACACAACATTCTTTACTACCAAGCTAGTGTCACAGCAAACAGAAATATTTTAGGGTTACCCGTAATACTATAGGGCTTATCATTTATATAAATCAGGAACAGGAGTGGCCCCAACACTGATCCGTGCCCCCCCCCCCCCCCCCCCCCCCCACTTGACCATACCCAACTCATACCTCACATCTCAGCCATTCTCAACATTTTGAATAATGACCTTTTTCTATATGTTGGTAAAGTATGAGATGAACCAATTGTGAGCATACTCCTTGTATTGCATATTTTGTGATCAACACAATCAAATGCCTTAGTTAAATCAAAAAATATGCCAGGCATTCAAAACCTTTTGTTTAACCCATCCAGTACCTCACAGAGAAAAAGAGAATATAGCATCTTCAGTTCTTAAACGACTTCTAAAGCTGAACTATACATTTGATACCAATCATGTGATAGAAAATGATCAGTTATCCTTACATACACAACATTTACAGTAACTTTAGCAAACACTGATGCCACAGAAATAGGTCTAAAATTATCTACATTATCCCTTTCTCCCTTTTTATAAAGCAGCTTTACTACTGAGTTATTTAATCATTCAGGAAACCGACCATTCCTAAAAGGGAAAATTACAAATGTGGCTAAATAAAAGGCTAACATATGCAGCACATTAGTTCACTATTTTGCTAGGCACTCCATCATATCCATGACTCAATCTCCCCGTTATCTCTATCACAGATGTATTTCAGACATCAATCTCGGAAAGGCATTTGTCAAGAGAGTGATATGATTCACTGTAGAAACTAAATGTTTAATTAAATCACAAGTAATGCTCAGAAACTGATTGTTACATACTGTACATATTTGTATATGTATATGTTGTTGTTGTTGTGGTCTTCAGTCCTGAGACTGGTTTTATGCAGCTCTCCATGCTACTCTATCCTGTGCAAGCTTCTTAATCACCCAGTACCTACTGCAGCCTGCATCCTTCTGAATCTGCGTAGTGTATTCATCTCTTGGTCTCCCTCTACTACTTTTACCCTCTACGCTGTCCTTCAGTATTAAATTGGTGATCCCTTGATACCTCAGAACATGTACTGCCAACCGATCCCTTCTTCTGGTCAAGTTGTGCCACAAACGTCTCTTCTCCCCAATCATATTCAATACCTCCTCATTAGTTATATGATCTACCCATCTAATCTTCAGCATTCCCCTGTAGCACCACATTTTGAAAGCTTCTATCCTCTTCTTGTCCAAACTAGTTATCGTCCATGTTTCACTTCCATGCATGGCTATGGTCCATAGAAATACTTTTAGAAAGGACTTCCTAACACTTAAATCAATACTCGAAGTTAACAAATTTCTCTTCTTCAGAGACGCTTTCCTTGCCATTGTCAGTCTACATTTTATATCCTCTCTACTTTGACCATCATCAGTTATTTTGCTCCGCAAATAGCAAAAATTCCTTTACTACTTTAAGTGTCTCATTTCCTAATCTAATTCCCTCAGCATCACCCGACTTAATTCGACTACATTCCATTATCCTCATTTTGCTTTTGTTGATGTTTATGTTATACCATCCTTTCAAGACACTGTCCATTCCGTTCAACTGTTCTTCCAAGTTGAACTGATCTTACAATGTCATTGGCGAACCTCAAACTTTTTATTTCTTCTCCATGGACTTGAATATCTACTCCAAATTTTTCTTTTGTTTCCTTTACTGCTTGCTCAATATACAGATTAAATAACATTGGGGAGAGGCTACAACCCTGTCTCACTCCCTTCCCAACCACTGCTTCCCTTTCATGTCCCTCGACTCTTATAACTGCCATTTGCTTTCTGTACAAATTGCAAACATCCTTTCGCTCCCTGTATTTTACCCCTGCCACCTTCGGAATTTGAAAGAGAGTATTTCAGTCAACATTTTCAAAAGCTTTCTCTAAGTCTACAAATGCCAGAAACGTAGGTTTACCTTTCCTTAATCTACTTTCTAAGATAAGTCGTAGGATCAGTATTGCCTCACATGTCCCAACATTTCTACGGAATCCAAACTGATCTTCCCCGAGGTCAGCTTCTACCAGTTATTCCATTTGTCTGTAAAGAATTTGCGTTGGTATTTTGCAGCTGCGACTTATTAAACTGACAAT